>NC_143013.1:52826310-53123708 GCF_055824585.1 Amblyomma mixtum
CAGTTAATGCATGGATGAAATGGCTGACATAGCGAGGCTTACCAATACCCGTTCAATGGTCGGAAAAATGCTTTTCAAGTACTGGACTGTATTGTTATGTGAAGAGCTCTGCATCCAGTAACTTGTTATTACTTTTTTTTCTCAGTGCTATGCTTTACTCATTCTCTCTACTTTTGCGCTAAAGTAATAATGAGCTCAGCGCTGCGTGTGGTGTACGTTTTTTTTTTTTTTTTTGCTGCTTATAAAGCTACAATAAACATTTACAAGTGAATTGAAAAAGCATAACGCAGAAGTCTCAAGACATCAAAGTATTCTGTCACACAGACTGGATATTAAGGCAACGTGTTTTATGGTGTTTGTTGTGAAGCTAAGCAGCATTTCATTTTCAGAACCTAGTACGAATTAATGTCAGCCGGCTGCATATACCCACCGACATAATACCATGCTCTCCTTTAGGTTCGGACCCGTCGTCATGGCTTTTGTCTGTTTAAATTACTCTTTACCTTCGTCTGCAAGGAACATCCGTATTCTTTCTGTACACTTCTTTTTTTAGCGTATACTGATAGGAGCACGCCATAATATATGGCTTCATATTTAATTCTATCACCTGGGCTTTTTTAACATGCACCGAAATTATAGTACACGGTCATTCTTCGTCAAAGTGTGGGCGCTACCGTCAGGATCTAAAAAAGTAATCTGGGTTCAGTTGCCGAAGGCCATATAACGTCCCAAAGTGACTTAAGGTATGAGGGACACCGTAGTGGAGGGCTGCGGATCATTTCTACCATCTGGGGTACTTTGACGTGCAATGACATCGCACATCACACGGGCCTCTAGCATTTCGCCTCCATCGAAAATGCAACCGCCTCAGCCGGGGCCGAACCCGCATCTATCGGGTCAGTAGCCGGGCACTATAGCCGCAGAACCCACGCGTGGGCTTATACATGGCGATACGTGTACTGCCTGAAGAGTTACTTAATAGGAAATGAAGGACTATGGAGAGAGGGGAAAAGAAATCTCACTCCACTGAGCACGAGCTTCATGTTGGAGCCGCCGGAAGAGGAGATTATCGCGTTTACGGAAAAGCTGCCTGACAACACACACGACCAGACAGCCATTCGTTTGGCTAGCGTTATGCAACTTCACTCGCCAGGAGTTTGACAAAAATATCTCCCAGGGTTGCGTCATGGAGGTTTGTGCTACAGAGTCGGCGTGACGTAACTGAAAATAGGTTCGTGAAGGTGGCATTAGGCCTTTTCTCTTTAGAGACCACAATGCTTCTATCTGACCCTCTACGAAGCTTCCTTCAGCGCATGTTTGTCTCAAGATAGACTTCGTGAATGCAGGCACGTGGGCGGCTCGGTGCTCGCATGACTTCGTGCTAAAAGGCGTCGCAATTACTGAGCACGATGGGGCCATCCAGACCAGAGGAAGAGGAAACGGCCCAAGAAAGCCTCTTCCGGTTTCCGTGGTTTTCGGCAGCCACGGTCGCGCTTTCCGTCCACGAGCACATGTTTTCTGCGCTTTTTCTTCGACGAGGCTTTGTTTAAGCCTTTTTTCGCGCTTTATTTTCGCTTCCGTGCGTGCTAACACTCCGCAGTGAAGGGTTACGACAACATGCGCGCTATATAAACACGAGGACATTATATTCCAACAAAAGCGTGCTTTTGCCCACGGGACTACACAACGCTCTTCTACCATCTTGAATGGATGGATAGATTTTACTGGCAGTACATATAAATGAAAAGAGACAGGGTGTGACATCACTTTGAGAAGTAAATTTAAGTGGCGATCTTATTTATTCTCTACCTAGGAACGGTGGCCTAACCAGGGCTAAGTGGTTAATGTGCTCGGCTGCTGACCCGTAAGACGCGAGTCGTATTCCGGTCTCGTTGGTCGCATTTCGATGGAGGCGAAATGCAAGAGGCGCGTGTACTGTACGATCTCAATGCAGGTTAAAGAACCCCAGATGGTCGATATTATCCGGAGCCTTCCACTACAGCGTACGTAATAGCCTCATTTCCTTTGCGACAATAAACCCCAGGAATAAACAAACATTTTTTCAAGTAGTATGAGTTTTGCGGTTAGCATAACTGTGCTTCGCCGAAGACCAGCAGGACACACACAAAATTACACGATCACAGCTAAGTGCGCTAACTACATTTTAAATGAACTTCCCCAAATTAAACCGAAAATTTTGTACCAAAGTAAGTGACGCTTCCCGGCATTTTTCTCGTACGTGAGGGCACCTTTTTACCGTTTTATGGTTAAAAGCGAAAGATAAATAGCCAAGAAAAAAAAAATGAAGGCAGGATAATCAAGACAAGATCTTATTTCCTACCTATTGCATGACCAAGTGAGAAGAAAGAAAAGGGACTGAACAAAGTTTCCACAAGAGCAGGAAAAGAACAGCAGCGGACAGACAAAGACCATTCGGACAGGCCATTCCCCTCGAAAAGACACACGAGTACTCCCATAGACGTGTGAGCTCACCTGCGACAGGTGCAATGGCGAAGAACCTTTTCATCAAAAGAGCAGTAATAATATTGACGTTCTCATAGCACAATAAGTGAGCGGAGTGCCACGCCCGATATTTTGCCACAGTAAATCTTATTTCTCATAAACACGAGCTGGAGGAGTGTACAGTTCCACCCAGAGTATATTCATCTGCTCTCAGGCTTGCATAGGAAAGTAAAAGCCCAATTTCTCTGACACTCTCATGCTCCACTTCTGTGCATCTTTACTTGCGCGAACAGGCCAAGACAAATCATCTCTGTGCAAGAAAATCCTTTGCATGGATCCTTCACAGACACAAGCAGAAAGCAAACCGCGATTTGTACATGTACTGCGTAGTCGTCGTACTAAGTTTTCGTTCGTACTAAGTTTGCCCCATGCCCAGTGAATTATGGCACATTGAACAACGAAGCCTATCTAGAAAAAAATGTTCTGCCCAGATATGCAATCTTGAATTTCTCGCACTTCGTCAGTAACCTTTCCCTACACTGACGTCAAGTGCCCTCCAGTGTGCGATGTGTACGACATCCACCACGAGATGCGGGCAAGTTTGCAATCTAAAACATCGGCACTGTGAAGTTATTCCTCCTCCAAAATACAAATGGATCAACAAAAATATTCACGCAAGCACTCACACCAGCGCCCTTTGTCTACGGCTTCACTTAAAATATGCTGTTTTGCTGGCTTTGTACAGTCTTTGTCAAAAGTAACCAGGCTGCATGGTTTGCTTCTAGCTTGTATAGTGGAGCCCTTGTGGCTTTCCTAAAGATCAAAAGGTGTTGGAAGGTAAGAAGACCCCCAGTACTTACCTTTAACGACCATTTCAGCTTCAGGGAAACTGTAAGGGCTCCACTGTACGAATGAGAAGCAAACCATGTAGCCTGGTTACTTTTGACAAAGACGGTACTTGACCTCCAACTTAATGACCCCTTGATGAGCGTTCCACATACCTCCTTCGTCATAGGGTCTCAGTCACAAGTCCTGTTTTACGCTTTTACTAAGCAACCTGCGGCACCCATGAATCTCAGAATATCCAGAGAGGAGAAGGTGAGAGGTCTCTTCTCCTTCAAGATATCTTAAAGATCAAGACTGCAATAAGTGCACGGCCTAAAAAGAAACTCACCTGCCTGTAAACTCTTCAACTTCGCTGGGTGGAGCTGTCGATATCTGCTAATACTTAATTAATAATTTCGTCCACCTCTTTTCTCTACGATTCCAGGGGCGAAAAAAAAAAAAGACGCCGTTGCTGCCACGCAAACCGACCCACCAAACGCTTTCCCCGTGCAATCTCGGCGTGTTCTAGGTGATGCCCACTATAAACGAATATTCAAAAACCGTACCGGATGAAGATAAGTCCCTCGGCAGATCACTGCAGGTGTTTACGCAAGCCAGCCCGGCTCGGACTACGTGTGTGCGCGCGAACAGATGCAGGCACAACAAAGCGCTCCTCCGCTTAAAGGGGTCGGGTAATTGTTGCCCGAATAAGTGCGGCGGCCACCATACGTGCGCTGGCTGCGACAAAGAGCACGGCGGACAATGAACGCGTCGCGTGGAGCCACCTGACCGCTGTGCATCCCTCGTTACGTAACGCGTGTGCTGAGGGCGCCCAGGCAGAGCGGGTCGCTGCCCCGGCACTTATTATGCGCGTACCTCCAAAGGCATTGCAGGTGTCGAAACCTTACGCGGCCGAGTGGGTCGCATATCGCCCCAAGCAATGAAATGATTTGGTGCGCGGTGGCCGACAGCGTATGTCTCTCTTGAATAATTCCACCAATTAGTCTTGTGCGCAAACTAAACGAAGCAGTGATAGTAGTAATTTAACATGGAGAGAAGGCAGACTACATAGTGACAGCTTCAAGTTTCTAGTTACAAATCAGCTTGTTCGGAGCTTTGGCTGATTTTAACACCGGGAAGTAAAAGCAGAAGTCCCGTTGGTCGGACGCTGCAAGGAAGTTGGCTTAATTATTTATTTATTCGCTAGTGTCTCTAGATCGGACTTTAGGTCGGACTTTTGCGAGTCCGCCTGTTAGTGACTGCTACTCGTTGAAAACAAATAGCAGTACCACTGCAACCGTAACACTGACGCGACGAAAGCAAACATTCCTTCCCCATTGGACCATGTGTATGGTATCGTCATAGGCCAGGAGTTCAAAGAGGGAGTTTTAGGTTACAGATTGCTACGTCGACGAAGGCGCAACACGACTACCGCCATATAACTGGCTCACACTGCACCCAGAGAAGCTACCAGAGAAAACGTTGTCCCGCTTACTCCTACGGCACGCAGTCCCCCTTGTGAAAGACTGCTCAGAACAAGTGCCCACGGAAAGTAAAGAATGAGCAGCGTCGTCGGATCTACAAGTGGCGTCCGGACAATCGGGGACGAATAATTCATGCCCAGTTTCAAATTAGAAATTGCCGAATGCTTGTGCATTCGTCCCAACAAAGAACAAGCCAGCAGACTTGCCATCGGCCAATCCCTTTTACACTAACAAAAAGCTTTTTGAATTCTCTGGCGGCAGTTCTACCCCCTCCTTGTAGCTGCATAGCTTTCTTCAGAAAGCGCCCCCTTCAAGGGCCCCCACAATCTTAAAGCGCCCCGCGGGCATGCCGCTCATCGCTCTGTTCATATCGCATCCGCTATGCCTTATGCTCGTCCAGTATGTACTCACGCCAGCAGGCGAACAAGTACGTTTCATCACGCGACGAAAACTAGGTGGCGCGGACCGTTTTCTCATGGCTGACGCGAGTCATAAGCCCCCGGCGGACATCGTCGGAGTGCAAACAGCCGCATGTGCTCCCGCCTGGTGTGTCGACCTTAATTAATCGATCCATCAGCGCGCCCCTGTCGACGACCGCTTCTCGACTCGAAGACGGTCGACTACGGACGCAGCCTGGCTCCACGTGAGAGAAAACCGGTTCTCGGTCGCGTCCAGATGCGCGGGCAAGTGAGATCACGAGGCAGGAGAGTGACGACTGCCATGCGTCGGTACCTGCAGGAATATGACCCCCTCCCCCATCTCTGGTCATCGGTTAGGTCACTTAGTTACTCAGCCGCACTTTTCCTCATTTCGGCAAACTGCGGTCCTATCTTGTCTCTTTTTGTTTTGTTTTAGAGCTGCAAAATTTTCCTGCTCACTCTGTCTTCAAGTTTGTCAAAAAACGCGCCTTCCAATCTGCCCCATTGCCTTCAGCGAAGGCTGTCCAGAAAACTTCGCACCACAACCGACGACCAAGTGCACACCTCTCAAGTATTACATTTCAGTCAACTGAAAAATCAACGAAGACCAGTTTACTGTGCTTGAACATTGGTACCAATATAATCAAAGTGAATGCTCAAGTACGTCACGGAGTGAAACGCTGAATAGGAGACCTCCTGTCAGCAGAAACACAAAAGTAGTTTAAATGCAATTAACAGCGGAAAAAAAAATAGTCTGAGCTGCGGACAAAAAAAAAAAGAAAACAGCAGGAAGCAAACCTACAAAATAAGAAAAGTGGATACTGTACAGCCTTACTAGGATATTTAGCGCGGGAAAGCACCGTCTAAAACACAGCAAACTTAAAACATCAATAACACTTTTACGATGCTGCAACGCAACGCAGTAACAGCCCGTGGGCGTAACTATGCCTAAGTACCAGAAACAATTTTTTTTAGGAAATTTGTAATCATTTATGAATGAAGAGACCTCAAGAATGAGCTTCGACATGGTAAACAAAAATATTTTAACACTAGCACAAAGGCACAAGTAATCTGTGACCGCAGGCCAAGGAATGCAGATATATTTGCCGCACTGATGGTTTTCAGAGGTTCCAACAATTTGTTGCCAATACATCTTCGCAGGAGGCACGACAGCAACTGCCAGCTGTGTCCGTGCTACGCGCAGATATTGGTGCTGTATGTCAGTACGACTAACCGCTCAAGGGCAGCTAACTGGCGCCCGGCTGGAAGGCCACATTTACGTTAAGGCTGGTAAAAATGAGGTGTCTGCGCGTGCGGGAAAGAGAATAAGCCAAGCTGCTTTGCGCAAAAAGTACATTTACACTTTCCCACGCAGGCGTGATGGACCACTGTCGCCCTTGTTTAACCCGCCGTTAAGAAAAAGGAAAAAAAAAATATGCGGTGAAGGAACGGTGCAGAAGTTCTGTGTTGTCCCAGTTTTCTTTTTCACCTTACCGAGCTGCCTACCGAGCAGCTGCTGGTTGCCGCTTCCGCGTTCGTTTAAAGCGAAAAGCTCATTACACTGCCTGAAAGAGACGGATTGCGAAGAAGTGTGCACAAGAACAGATTGTTGCGAAACGAAAAACGAACAAAATGCCTGCTCTTGATTATAAGCTATGCAATGTGTATTCGCTATGATCCGGTGATGTCTGCCCCGCCGCGGTGGCTCAGTGGTTACGGCGCACGGATGCTGACCCGGAAGACGCGGGTTCGATCCTGGCTGCGGCGGCTGAATTTCAATAAAGGCGAAATTCTAGAGGCCCGTGTGCTGTGCGATCTCAGTGCACGTTAAAGAACCCCAGGTGGTCGAAATTTCCGGAGCCCTTCACTACGGCGTCCCTCGTAGCCTGAGTCGCTTTGGGACGTTAAACCCCAATAAACAAACCAAAGTAAACCAATCAGGTAATGTCAAGTTACGGGACGCGGGTGTGTGGAAAATATTTCGGCGCAGTCACGAAAGCCAGATGACCGAAATGTCTGAAGGTATGACGGTTCATGTATGCTCCATCTGCTGGTTGCAGTAATAGGTGAGAGTGTCGTGAGGCAACGCTGAAATAATCTCTTTTCCGAGAAAACGCACCCCATAAATTTTTGCTGCTGTTACTATACACAGCAGGCCATAATAAAAACATAAAGGAACAGGACATACATAAACAGAAAACTTCTGACAAAAAAACAAGACGCACGAAAAGAAAGAGTTGATCACAATCAGCGTATTGATAGCTAAAGAACGAGCCCGATAAGATGTGTTTATTTCCTAGCATTTTTATCGTTATCGTTGAATATATTTTCTTAGCCTGTCGCGATGGGCCTGTGGCGGTGATGTTCGGCAGTTGCGACGAGTGCGCATTTCGATGGAGACATAACGGGATTTCCGTGCCCGTTAAGAACCATAGCTTCTAAAAATTAATCCATTTCCTCAGTACGTATTGCCTTATAAATAATAGTGGTGTCATGACATGTAAAAATAATAAATTTCACTGCCTAACCAGATCATCTTTATTTAACCTTCCGTTCTGAAAATTTGTCGCAGATTTAGGTGGCCTCGCTCCGTTCTATACCCAATAGAACCACCTGGCTGGTAATTGCGGGTACATAGAACTTAGGTTTTAAGACATTGATTATAGACATACTAATGAAGGCATGTTAACCGTTGTGACAGTGTTTAGGAATTTTAATTTCCTGATTCTGTATTTTTTCGCCTTATTACTACCACGGCCGCCAACAAGGTAAGGTCGGATCGGGAGAGAGCACCTTGATCACCTACTCATGTTTCAAAGGTGTGGCTCATCGACGGCAAACAAATGTATGATTGAATCAGGAAAAAAATCCGTGCACTGATGTGCAGAAGTTTTCTTCTTATCTATGTTTAACAAATACAACCAAATACGTACGTTTTCTTAAAGAAGCTTGTTCATTTGGGCTTTGAATGTATCGCTAGTCATGGACTGAAAAACATGAACTATTATAATATTTTTAGTTGCGATTAAATAAACCTAGCTAGAATAAGGTCATTTTATAAAATACAGCCCTCAAACAATTTCGTTAGCCAGTTCATTTTGAGGCCTATATGGAATTAAAAGTCCAACACTTAAAAGGTGCGCATAAAATTCTTGTTAATCTAACATACTTTAAAAGAAAGAAAGCCTCCAGACATGCTGACACGCACGGCGAGGATGTAGTTGCGTTAGCTGCAACACACACCTTAATGACAGCGGCCCTACTGTCCTATGGCAGTTTTCCCACGGTCCCCTACAGGATTGTGGCTCTATGACCAGTAACCCTGTAGGCTTCCAGTCTTGTGCGGTCCTTTGGTCGTCTGGTCGTATGATATTATCATCGTACCGTCCGATGGTCCTGCTCATTGGTCTTGTTTTGTGCGTCTATGGTTCTGTGCCATGATGGTCATGTGATCTTGTGATCATATGACCTTGTGACCGCATGGACGCATATGCTCCTATGCATTCTTGGTCCTATGTCCCTGTGGGTAGGCGGTCCTGTGATCCTATGAGCCCATGGCGGCATTATTGCATGGACCTGTGGACCTATGGTTCCATAATCTAGAGGTTTTGCATGCAAAGACATTGCCATTAGCGGGAAGGTGAATATGAATGTGTGTCGGAATAGACGCACAGCAACAACAACAGCCCTGCCGTTTACTTTAAAGCCCAGCAGAAAATATATAAAGCGTTCAAAGTTAAGCGCTTTCCGTGGAAATTATTTGATCACGCAAGCATCTCTGCTACTTTCGGAGACACGCATTATATTAAAATATTGGTGATGGCCACAGTGGGAGGTCTATGTTATCAGTTGCTGTTGCGAAACTTGCGAAACAGGTGTCTTCTTGGACTAATTAAAGAGGACTAATTCTTCGCTGATATACAATCAACAATAGAAGTTAGTCACAGCCGATAAATAATAATTAAAAGAAGTTGCGCCAGTTTTCGATGCACTGCGGGCTTCCTGTTTTTGCGTATTAAAGGTTGCGATATTAAAGGTTTCCCACGGGGGTTTGCAAACCGTCCAGGCCGTGTGGCTCGTCATGCATCCCGAGCGCTACAAAGCTCTCGAAGATATGAGGAGCTCTGGATCTCCTCCTTCGAAGGTTAGAACTTCTATGGTTGGTAGAAAAGACGGACTACGAAGGCTCTGAACTAAACCCTCTTGGGTTCGAAACTTTTTGAAAACACTGTACTTCTAACAGCCACATTTTCTTTAGCTTTCGCTATACCATATTGTTAATATTACTGCACTCGGTACCGAGCACCTTGACAAACCTATGCTTCCATGTGAATGTATATTTGGCATTGCGGGGCTCCTCTATTAAACTGAGGATCAACGATGACGCGACAACAACACGAAGGATATTGTGAGGAGCACGAGGTGATAAGTGTTTAACGTTCCTGACTATTACGGTGTCGAAATTCCTCCCACTCCCAATGGGTTTTCCTTTCCCAGAAAAAAAACAACGAAAAAATCAGTCGCCTTGGTCCACGTAAACCTCAAAACGCAGCTACAAAACCTTCACAGAAGTCGAAGCTGTAAGAACACAACCGAGATGTCACATGTTTACGAGCCAACAAGCCAGACAACCAACCCATGGGCAACGCTCAGTGTCCTTCCACCCTTCTAACACTTCCAATGCTCGTTCCTTATCATGCATGGCAGCGAGAGCAACAGCGTCGTCATACAGTGTCCACGTCGTAGCCGCGGGCTTAACGTGCGTGACGAACTCGCTTTCACGCTCTCTGGCCGCCATTTTCTAGAGCCTGTCGCTGGTGCGACGAATGAGGAGGAGGTTGAGAAAAATGTAACGGAAGGCACACAGCGGTCAGGACATAATTAGCGGGAGGAGGAAGGAGCAGAAGACAGAGCAGAGGGAGAAAGGCTCGGCGTGTCGAGAGTGACAATCGGACCGATTTTCACCAGGTCACGCGCGCACGCTTTCTCGCGGGCGCGCGCTTCCGAAGGGAAGAAGACGCTCTCGGAAGTGCGCGGGACACGGAACGGTCCGACCACCCCCTCCCTCACCTCCCAAGGGAGAGGGCGGAGAAAGAGAGACAATCAAAAAATAAAGCCGGCGAGGAGGCGACAGCAGCGGGAGAGGCTGTGGCACTATAAAGACGTGCCCCCTGGGCCAGTCTTCCTCGGTACCGCTTTCCCTTGTCTCGGCGAACACAGGAGTTGCGCGGACGATCGTACCAGTGTCGGCGCAGCGCTCGCAAACGCTGTTCACTCGAGCGCCGACAAAAATGCGGCCTTCATCGAGAGCGGGAGCCTACGCGTGGATGCTGCTCGTCTTCGGTGAGCGACGGCCTTTCCCACTCATGGATTACCTGCAGGTCGAAAAAGAGAAATGTGTTTGTGTGCTGCTGGGAGGTCGACCGGGGTGACCGATTGTGGGTTGAGGTCGATAGAAGAGTGACCGCTGTCTGCTTCACTAATGGGTTGCATATGAAGGGGGTGCCAGTCGGATCTCGGCCGGGTTGAATCGTTCCGCGGCGCAAGAACTTCAGATGCGCGTATGTCGCCAGGATCATTTGCTTTCTCGAAACGTTTATGGTAGTAGAACTTTTGTACTACTTTACTCCTACTCCCTCCACTGACATTTCCGTTTTCGAATAGCCTTTCGCAGCTTGTTATCAGGTTTCACAGAGTAGGTGCCGCCAGGTTTGGCGAAGGTCAATCACCATTGGTACTTTACCTAGCCGCTTGGTAAATTGGCCATCGTTTCGCAAAGGATTCCACTGTATCTGCGCTTGCCCAAGTCAGTAGAAGTGCAATTCAGGGTTCAAGTAGTGCTAGCCTGTGGGCGAACAACAAAAATTACATCATACAAAGGCGCTGCTCGGCTCCCAATGCTAAAGCTTGCGGTGCGGAAATACAAAGGGCTGCAATAAACGTTCCGGTGCACAACTCCTGCCCATAAAGTTTTTTATTTCTCATTCCGTGTTTACCTTTGTTCGCATGTGCCAAGATTTTAGGTCAGTGTATTATTATTTACCGTGTCTCCTCTGCCTGCGTAAGGCATTCATGGTGTTGGGACACTGTTTTTTATAACTAGGCAAAAAATTAGCGGCTAACGGAGGATTTCAAGGCTGTGAATTAGGATCATATCCAAATCACTTTAGCTGGAGACACTGTGGATAATATATTTTGTAGAGCTCGTTGAAATGGTGTGGTAGGCACGTGCAGTCTGCATCACAGGGTAATTCTAAACGTAATAGCCTTTTTTTGATGGTGTATATGCTGTGGTCCAGAATTCAGACGCTTCTTTCGGCGCTTGAAAGCGACGAAAAAGATCTCTACGTATTAGCCCAGCGAGTATGTTTTTTATTCACCTGAAGCTTTCTCTTCAAAGTGCCTCGTAATAAGTCACATTCCAACAAAATCTATTGCAAAGTTGAACTTGATTTAAAAGCTGACAATTGTTGTAAACTGCTGACACGCAATCAAGAGCACTTTAGAGTGCTGCTTTCGTTTCCTTTTGCTCACTCCTCGACTCTGCACTATGAGTAGAGCCACCTATCTTTAAAAAGCGCGTAGCTTTTCTAAAGTTCCAGTGTGCCTACCTTTGGTATTTGTTTAGAGTAGCAAGCGAAGTAAGTGTACGTGTCACAATTTAGGCTATCTGAAAGCTACATGCTTTCACTTGTGAGGGCTGACGCATATAATATCCAGAGCTACAATAAATTGTGCTAAACACGCATTCCGTACTTTGTGTCTATTTCGGTTGCAACAAGATAAGCGATGAAAACGCTATTGAAATGACTGATGTAGTTTTCCACCCTTTTTTCTTTTTTTCAGGCGTGTTCGCCGTGTGTGCAGGCCAAAGAAAGGTGAGTTCCATCCGTGCAAATTTATTGTGAACCTCAATTTGTAATCAAACGGTGGAGGCGATTGTATGGAGGCTCCCCTACAAGCAAGCATGCAGTGTCTGGCATTATCCTTCCTAAACCTCACAGAGGCGGCTGAAATGCTGGAATGACAGATGCTCCACGCAACATCAGGCCTTCTGATACTTTACCGCGTCACGCTTTGATTCAAGTGTCACTAGGGTCGCCTGGCCAAAGGGCGAAATGCCTAACGTGTTTTTCGTCTGTACGCGGAGCGGCCCAGCATTTCACCTAAGACATGCCGAGCAAGAGTACAGGAGAAAGCTTGTACCCATTGGAAAATCGACGGGTGCCCAGCGGCACTGCAGGCAATCGAACCCCGCACCTGCCGATTGCGCAAGGCTAACTGTACACAAGCTATATCTTGAGAGTAGACTTTCGTAGAGATTCTAAGTTTCAGGTACTTAACACTCGTGCAGTATAATACGGTGCCGGTCGCAGTTGTGGCAACGCAGTTGAGCTAATCACGGTAAAATATACAAATTGTCGACTGCACAACATATGTATTTTGTGCCTTAGACAAATGCCTCATTCCTTACACAAATGCATGACCTTAGCTCCTCCCTAGATACCTGTACTTCGCGTGGAGGCAACAGAGTGCCACGTTTCTTGCATTGATTTCGTATAACGCTGACCGCTCAGTATGGGCATGTGCTCTATGCGTATCCACGCTTATTCGAATCCAAAACAACTGCAGACCTGCCTCACCTTTTTATTCTCGCGAGGGCTGATAACTCGTGCTTTTTTTCTTGCCTTTTCTTGTTACTTTGGACGAAATCGAAGATGCCTTTGTTGAAGCTTAACGCTACAAGATGGCCCGTGTTCCACTTTTATTACTATTTCAATGCCCTCAAGGGGTCAGTAACCTTACAGATTCTAGGGAGCTCAAGGATAAGGAACAGCACTCAAATGTGGCAGCATGCTTAGGCCTCGTCCGACTAGTTTAGACTGCATCCCAGGTCGTGAAAGCATGCGACCACAAGAATTTGAGGAAAATGAGGCCATCACGGGAAGGCATAGTTAAGAAGAAAAAATACCCCCTTTTCTCCCTTCCCCGGAGACAGGAAGAGACGACGACATCTCTGACGCTTCCGACGAAAGTCGTGAACAGGTAAGCGGTACAGTCGAGATGAGGCACGGCGACTGTTAATCGCGCCTCTCACGAGAACATGCGTGAGGGCTATGTCGCGAGCCTCGGCCGAAGCGCTGCGAGCTCCGAATGAGCTCGAGTGCTGCGCTGGCTTTGTGAAATCATGTCTTGAGTGCGGTATTGCTTGTCGAACACATTTTATTGGAGGTCAGAAAGCACCCGTTCTTTTTGTCCTTTCTTTGTTACGGAAAAACAAAATAAGGAAATAAGGCAACCAAAATCAGATAAAAAAGAAACAAAAACATGTAAAAATACACTGCAGTAAAGAGCCTGAAGTAATGAAAGCACATGTAACAAGTGAAGGCGGGCTAGTTGGTGGTTGACAATAGAGTGCATATTGCAACCGCGCAAAACGACGAGGGACGTAGAGAGGAAAGCACAGGACAAGACGCGTCTTGTCCTGTGCTTTCCTCTCTTCGTCCTGCGTCGTTTTGCGCGGTTGCAATATGCACTCCATTAGTAATGATAGCAGCAATTGGGGTTTGTTGGTCGTACATTTTGCTTAATTAGGCCCTTAAGCGGGTACAGAAGACATTAACAGCGGGACTATAAACGGAGGCAATGAACATAAAGCTCTCACAATTAATGGAGTAATTGATTTTTTTTTTCCGCATTAAGCGCCTATGACAGCCCGGAGTCGCGCACTTCATTCAGCACCGACGAAGTGATGGAGCTCCTGATGGTTCTAACAAAACGCAATACAGTTTGCGTTTTCTGTTTCGCCAGTTTTTCTGCTGTTATTGGTGATTGCATATACAAGCCATTACTGTTCATATCTCGCCGCCCTTATGCAGGGAAGGACGACCGTGACTACACGGCCGATTGGTACTGCTCCAGCGAACGCTGAAATACCGGTCACCGAGTTCCGATGCAGCAATCAAGAGTTCCCGGGGTACTTTGCGGACGTAGAGACGGACTGCCAGGTGAGACGGTACCAGCAACTTCGAGCAAGACTACTGATGCATGCTAATGGGGCAAAGCGTTGTGAAAATACTGTACTCAACAAATGAAGCGGAAACAAGACAACTGAGACATGAACAAAAAAGAAATGAGAAGACTTTACCCGAAGGAAGCTCCGTAACAGGTCAAGTTAATTTCACTACGAAAGTGCGATGATTCTCCTTGAGAAGTGTTATTGAACCTATCTTGTATTTCCTTTCCTATAGACGGTTTTGACGTTTGGGAACAAATATGAATGCTGATAAAGATACCCGCGTTTGAAAACGTTTAAGCCGGCGCAAACGACGTATGTCGCGCTGGTTTTGATAACGCACGCGGCAAGCAAAGCAATCCGCGCAGTGTTTCAAAATTCGCCGGTGCAATGGACGCGCCAGTTCTTGTTCAAACAGGAAGTGCCCTTGCGCTAATTCATGGTGTTGCCGGAACAAAAAACGTCCGACAAAACCGTATGTACAGATAATACCTGCGGGTTTTGTGCTGGCACTTCAGTTTTCTTGTTGGCTTCTCCTGTGTTTAGTATGGCACTGTGCCGATTCAGTTATGTTGTACGTCGCATTTTCGGTGTGGCCTGCGAGCGATTCTTCAACTATCAATGGAGGAACAAATGCCCAAGTCAAGACTCTGTTGAAATGGCGAACAGTGCTCACCCCCCCGCTAGTTTTGTACATCGCTTTAAAAAGTTGCCATTTGTGAAATGACTTGGTATGGTTTACCTTAATCTCTATCATTTTCATTGTTATGCCATGACAGCGACCAATCACAGGTTCGAGGTAGGCAACGTGCGTCAATAATGAACGCCATTTAGCTGCGGACGATAACGTCGTCAAAATGACGAAGGTAATTGTTACCCACAGTCAGGAACGTAAGTATTAAAATTATGGAAAACATGAGTAACGCAAAATTAAGATCACGAAACAAACGGCATCGCTTTTTCATAAGATCAACGCTGACATGTAACTTCAAGTTAGCATTCGCAATCTAAAATAATTACAGCTTACTTAAACCCCCGCCACTCGGCATTCTTCCTTTCAGGTGTACCACAACTGCCTGGCTGACGGCCGTAACTCTAGCTTCCTGTGCGTCAACGGAACCATATTCAACCAGCGCAATTTCGTTTGCGACTGGTGGTACAAATTCGACTGCCGCAAGGCACCCAGCTTCTACCACCTAAACTTGCTCCGGAACAAAGAAAAGAACGGCACCAAGAGCACTGAAGGGGCCTTGCCCGTGGCACCACCTGTGCGGCCACCAGTGCGGCCACCTCTGCCGCCACCACCCCCACCCCCATCGCCATTCCCTCGACCACAGCCGACCAGCGGCAGCAAACGCAACCGAGAGAAAGAATCGCGTTCCAAACCCTCGTCTCCCTTGACCTCACGCCAAAGCAAGCCTCTCTCGAAACCGACCAAGACATCCACGTTTAAAATCTTGCCCAAGGCGCCGCCGAAAACTCATGAACCAATCATCCTGCTTCCGCTATTGGCCGGCGATGGTTCTTCCAGTGACCGGGGTAGCAAACAGACGACGCGCGAGCGTAGCTCTTCGTCCCGTGGCAGGGCTCAGATGCGGGTCTTCGCGAAAATAAAGGAAGGCCAACCAGAGGAACCACGAGTTCGACCTAGCAAGAGTCAACAACAAACCAAGCCGGCTCGTACCAACGAAGATAATGGAGAGCGGGGAAGACAGTTACAGCCAGCCTTCAACGGCGACGCTGCTCGGCATCACGACGCAGGAGGCTTCCAGGAGTGGACCAGCATCGGCCCTGTCTCGGGCAGGCCGTCCGTCACAAGAGTCCAGTTCCACACCTTCTCGGCGAACCCGCCACGCTTTGAGCCACCCCTGCCTCTACCTCAGCCTGAACCGGAACCGGCCATCGATCCGGCCAGCTGGCTCGAAGATGACTTCAATCGACAGGCAGAGGCCGGACGGGACGCCTTCCGTGGCGAAGTAGAGGACACAAGATCTCGCGAAGACGAAGCGTACGAAAGTGGTCCAGTTGCACCTGAACCGCGGGGCACGAAAAAACCTGCGAAACAAACGGATGAGGTGGTGCGCTTAGCAAAGGCGCTGCCACCTCCTCGGCGGCAGACTGTGCACGGCGGATGGCGTGGAAAGAAAGAGGCTTATCCGGGGCTCCAAGACAAGAAGCGACTTTTCTACAGGTTCCAGCCCAGCGAGCCCTTCGCCGGTTACAGGGCTCTGTCCTTCTTCGGCCGAACGCGGGGTCCAATGAACGACCTGACCAAGCTTCCTAGGCTGGTGTCTGTAGATCTTAAGAAGGTGACGCGGAAAGAACCGGAATATGCTATCAAGCCGTTGCTGCTGTCGGTCAAGCTGGACCAGTCTTCAGAGTTGGACTCGAGGCCTGCGAGAGGTGCGCCACCGGGGCTTTGCTTCTGCCCGTGTCACTAGTTTTGTCTTCACCGTGTAGCCAAAGTTAAAACGAGATAGCTTGTCGTGACGACACTGAGTCCACTTATGGGCGTCGAACTCAAGGAAATGGTTTATGGACACGTTATACAGGTGAATTTATTGAGCAGGCGTGGAATGTCGGGGTCGCTGATTTCTGCTTCAGACTACTTTTCGTTGACATGTTTGTGTCTTTGCTGGACGTCATGCGTCGACGCTCGTCGGAGCAGATTAATGAAGACAGTCAAACTCTGATAGCGTGCGCGGCTTCGCAAAAATGGGCTTTTAGTTGTTTTATGTCCAGAACCAAACCCTTCGTTTTCTCTAACTGCCCGAGAATGGGCATTTTCGCCTCAGTTTCTCGGCATAACGTTAGTCAGATCCAGTCACAAATATTTATCGGTACATGATACTTGCCTGGTGCACGCCCATTAAAAATCGACACGTACGTATTAACCGGCGATGTAAAGTACTCAGTAGAAGGTAACCGGGGCTCAGTACTACAAAAGTAATTGGGCCTTCCCTGGAAAGTCACAATCTTGAAATCTCAGTTTGCTCCAGCGTAGTTAAAAGAAACCTCTTCTGAGTAACACAGGCTGCTATGGAACTTCCTGAGAATCGATCGCTCACATAAAGGATAAAACTACTCGTGACGCAAAACTAAACATGCTATGTCGTCGGCGTTGAAAGGTGAGAACAAAATCATAAGATCAACAACATGCACACTGTAGGTATAGTACTACTAGTGAGTTCAAGTTTTAAGATGCCGCAGCCGTCAAGGCCATAATGCACTCCCGCCGTCTGCATGTGAACTGTCCCTCACGCGTGTGTTCTTAAATTCTTAATTTGTACTACCCGCCATTGCAAGTTCCAAGGCCAGAGCTAATCTTCGGCCGAAGTCGCTCCAAAAACTATGTCTCAGCCTGGCATTTAGGGCATCTAAATCAAGCTTTTGCAGCCAATTTTTCCCATAGTGAGTTCCCCTTAAGCTCAAATGTCTTTTGCCACAATCTGTCCCAAGACGACGAGTATTTAAATCTCCAAATCAAGTGATTAAAGTTATATAAGAAACAAAATTGCGACAACTCATATATCCAACAAGACGACAAATGAGCCTAAATATGAACTTCCTCGGCGCATTCGGCGATTTCGTAAGTGCGCGCAGGAACCTGTAATCTGTGACGGAACTGTTGGCTTGTAGTCATAAACAGCGGATGTATTCTCAGCTGTGGTGCATCTCTGCTTACAGAAGACGTCTCCGGGCCTGCTTCGTCTTCATTGCATCAGCGCGGCTGAATGTACATGTACATATAATAAACACGTGATCACCACTCTAAACGCTAGGTCGAATTCGTGGCCCGCAAGTTGCGCCGCAATGTCGGCAGTGCTTTTCATATCGCGTTCAAGATTTTGTACTCAAGGATTAATCGTCTTGCGTTGCACTGTTTTCCAAAAAACAGCTGTCTTAAGTGGTTTCCCTTAGTAAGTGAAGTACGCGTGAAAAAGGACTAGGTATAAATGCTATATCCAGGGAGCCAAAGAAAAAATCCAACCAAAGATCACGTCAGGATTCCTAGAATTCCCTCCAGTCCATATAAGGTGCTTGTAAAAATAAATAATTTTAATTTTATTTCAAGAATCTGCGATGAATGATGTGCGCCAGCTAAGAGACGCAAGCACCATTCCACCTCTTATACGGATCATGCTGTTCTGCCACCACACTAGCAATATCTTTGGCCTTTTTAGAACAGCCAGTGAGTACGAATACAAGTTGCAGACTATTAACTGCAAGTAGCATCAGTGACTGACGAGTGCTATAGTGTGAGCAAGAGGAGTGGTTAACATTTTGTGAACCCGCAAGACGCCGCCAACGGAACAAAAATGGCGAAAAACAAACACCTATCTGCAACAGCCGTTACACTTCCTAACCTTCTACTTCGGCGCATATTTTAGCACCAACCTGTACGCGACGCCCAGTTACGTGCTTACAGTGCTCATCGAAAGGCACCATAGGCACGATAAACAACAACCGCAAGGTGTTGCTTTAAAGGGTTCTAAGCTAAATGCCGATCACAACACCCCTTTTCCTAGCCACACACTAGGCGCCGGTCGGCTGGCCAACGCCCAAAGCTCAAAAGGAGCTTCAGGCAGCGATATAATGACCCGACGACAACGACGCACAGTTGGCGGAACAGCAGCCCCTTCCGGTCGACCTGAAATAGTGCGGCGCAAAAAAGGTTGTGAAGGCGGTGCCACTTGACTGCCAATGTGCCTTGCCCATTGTTTTCCGAGATGTGCGCCCTTTTGTTCACCGTCGCTGTGGCGCTAAAAAAGAGACGTCCTGAATGCCAAGGAGGCTACCGTGTAGTGCCACGAACGCCCGCACTAGGAACGGCGCACGTCCGTAGGTTCAAAAGAAAACTACCTCTCCGCTTTTGAGAATAGCAACTGCGCCCAATACAAAACACTGAAAATATGTAAGAAAACAAAGCGATTCAAACCTATACATGCCGTTTGCTGTCTCCAAGAAGGGCCGTGATTCTTTAATGTTCGCCGGTGACCTGCCAAGAGTACAAAGCTCTAAACGAGAGTCAAAAGAAAACATTCGACAGAAGTCTGTCTGGTTGGGAAATTTAATGTTAGGAGAAGGTAAGTGACGCCAACCAAGTAAAATACAGGAAAAACACGACGTTTCGGGACCGGCTCGGCCCCTTCTTCACGGTGTGACTACGGGCGAGCGCAGCTTGGCTTTTTAAGCCCCTGTGTGGAGGACCTGCGGGTCAATGGCCGCAGCCCATGGACGTAGGGCTGCTCATCCTACGTCCATGGGCTGCGGCCATTGACCCGCAGGTCCTCCACACAGGGGCTTAAAAAGCCAAGCTGCGCTCGCCCGTAGTCACACCGTGAAGAAGGGGCCGAGCCGGTCCCGAAACGTCGTGTTTTTCCTGTATTTTACTTGGTTGGCGTCACTTACCTTCTCCTAACTCTAAACGAGAGTGTCTGAATGCGACAATCTTGGGCTGTTATGCTTTGCTCCGGAAGTATTCGGCCGCCCGTGCGCAGGCCACTGCAGAGTGCAGTTCAGACTGAAACACACTGATGAGTCGTAACGTATGTGACTTCTGTTTAATTCCTCAGGGTGGTCATTGTATAAGCAAAGCTATGGCACCGACTGCAATCAGACACAATGCTCCATTCTACGTACGGACGCGCCGTCCTTAAAGTTATAGCCATGTCACGTTTACATTTTATTGTACCTGCAAGTAATATCACTTTTCAACGTTCGTTAAGAAAGTTCTGCCGGTGAATTTTTCACACTAAAAAACAATAATTTCCCCACCATGGCATCAGCAGTGGGAACAGGGCCATTTGAAAATAATACCGACACGAAAGCGATTGCATTTTGTTTGTGAACGCTTATCATCATCATAAGCATCATCATTAGTTAAGTTACACCTGCGAAGGGCAAAGGCTTCTCCCATAGATCTTCAGTTAGCCCTTTCCGCCGCGGCTACAATAACGGCTACTTGAGCTTCTTGTCAACATATTACAAAAATTATAGAAACTTGAAATTTAAAAAAATTCGCGAGAGTTGGTTACAGTAATCGCAAAGGAGAATGTGTTTTTAACAATAGCGGCATGCAGAGGCGATTTAGATTCGTCAAGAAAGCTGACATCACCGAATTACGGCTGTCTAAGGTGACCAAAACTTTAGCGGTCACCAGTGCCACACATGACATGGAAACACCTCTTCAGAAGGAACGGACTCGTGAACTCATACGGAACATCCACGCGTATACCGCATTTAGAGACAGATGTATTTGCTGGTAACAAGTTAAGACATTAGTTTTCAGCAAAAAGATAATGAGAATTCCTTGGCCTTCCCGCTAACGAATATGCAGGTGACAGTCGGTTTAACAAGTTTTGAGACAAAGTTACCAAGCGATGTTGGCTGTGGATGCATCTTTCGCACATAACGCTAAGTGGGAGCGCACCTTGCCAGTCTCTTCTTAATCACCCCGGTCGAAGTTTTACAGAAGAACACCTTAATCCGCCACTGGAGAAGAATTTAGACAACCACTGTTGCATTCTCGAAGTTTTACTAAATCTTTGAGAATGCAACAGTGGTTGTCTAAATTCTTCTCAGGATTAATTAAGGTGTTCTTCTGACTGCTTTGGACAGCGCTGGCGGTAATAGTCTTTGTTACCGGTATATTTTTATGCATGGCAGTTTTTATGCATGGCGACATTTTCAGTCAGTTTATTTCGCGCCCGTCACTTCAAATTAAAAACATCAAACTATCATAGCAAGTAACAACGCCAGAGTTGAAGCTCTACATCACCAGAGATTTGGGAGACCTCCTAGCTAGAGCTGCTCAGCCCTGTGGCGTATGATGCTTCAGTGTGAGAAGTCGCGCCTTTTTTGTATAAATAATCGCAGTGATAACCGACAGTCTATTCCGCACAGCATTTTGGTTCTAGGTGATTTGAAACACATATCAAAAGCAGCGACGTGTCGGCGCCTGGCATAACTATGCTCCCAAAATTATTCAAAGCATAAGAAACGGGCTTCTATAACAAGGACAAAAATTTAAGTTTTTTCGGGTCACAAAAACCCGATTCCTGGAGAATCTGCTGCTCCAATCGCTTTATTACAGCGGCGTCAAACAGAACAAGCAGAGGGCTTTCAACTTTTCAGTGCTGTATTGCAACATTTAAGAAATCTGTCCTGAATGAACATTTTGACAGCACGGTTTCCGCATCTCACTTTGTAGGGATATAACAAAAATAGTTCAGTTCAGTTCAGTTTTATTCCTTAAAGGCCCCCTTTTCAGGGGTTGTTACATAAGGGGTGGGAATAAACTTGAAAATGTGAAAAAACAGCAATGATTGATCAACACTGAAGATGATCTGTTACATGCGCTTGAAAAACAGATGGCGAAGCGATGACGACGATGTCATAGGGAAGGCCGTTCCAGTCTGAAGCTGTTCGAGAAAAGAGCGAAACAGAAAAAGTAGTAGTGTGCGATGGTGGGCGTGCAACTTGCAATGGGTGACTGGTGCGGTGAGATATGCGTGCTGCGGCTGTGATGTACGGTGCTTGATTCAGAGAAGAAAAAAACTTTTGAAAAAGAGCGAGGCTATCGATGCGGCGACGAAATGAAAGGAGTGGCAATCCGGAATTCACTTTCAAAGCTGAAACACTGGTGTCGTACGAGTATGAGGAATGAATGAACGGGACGGCACGATTTTGAACAGATTCCAGTGCAGTGATTAGATATGCTTGACGTGGGTTCCAGATGGCAGATGCATATTCTAATTTAGGTCTTACCAATGATGTGTACGCGTGCAGCGTTACCTGAGGTGGGGCAAGACGGAGGTGACGCTTAAGGAAACCTAGTGTTTTTTTTTATGCTGAAATGATGTTACTAATATGAGAGCGCCATGAGAGATCAGGAGAGAGTGATTCCCATATATTTGTACGATTCTGTTAGCTTAATCGGTGTATTAGAAACAGAGTAATAAAAGCGATAAGGGTTATGACGATGAGAAAAGGACATGAGTTTGCATTTAGTAGGATTAAGGGGCATCAGCCAATTATTGCACCAGTTTAATACACTGTTAAGATCTGCCTGAAGGGTGAGTTGATCATCACGATTGTTAATGGTACGGTAAATGACACAATCATCCGCGAACATTCTAATGTCGCAGGAAACATGCATGGGCAAGTCGTTAATATATATTAAGAATAGAAGGGGTTCAAGGACAGATCCTTGTGGGACACCGGATGTTACTGGGACGGACTTAGACAGGTGGCCGTGAACATAGACTGACTGCGAACGATTGGTTAGAAATTCTTCAATCTATTTTAAAATATTGGCGTGTAGGTTGAGCTGCGAAAGTTTTAGTAATAGTCGGCGGTGAGGGTCATTGTCAAAGGCTTTCGCAACATCTAGAAAAATGGCATCGATCGGCATGTTACAGTCGAGATTAGCATGTGAGTCATGAAGAAAGAGGCCCAGGAGAGGCCCTTGCGAAATCCGTGTTGTGAAGGGTGGGAAAATTCGTTTGCGTCAAGGAAATTGACGATTTGTGAATATATGACGTGCTCCATTATTTTACACGGTACGCTAGTTAAGGAAATGGGGCGGTAATTCAAAGGTGAGTCTCTGTTACCCGATTTGTAGACTGGAACGACCTTGCCCTGTTTCCAGTCAGCTTGATTCTTGCAGACAGCGACTATGAAAAAAGGAGACATAAATAGGCTGCACAAATAGTGTTCACATTCTTCAAAAGTTTTGAACTGATTAAGTCCGTAACAGCTGCAGACGAAATTTTCATATTATGAATTATGGGTCAGGCGCCTTCTTCGCTGAAGGTGATAGCCGGCATGAAGGATTCCAAGTTAATATATCCCTATGAACTGCGGCAAGGACATCCCCCCCTCCCCCGGCGAATCTTTCCGATAATTTCTATATACTTTGAAATCAGGCAAATCAGTTAGGACTTCAGCGTCTGTTACATCACTTTTTAGCCAAGTTTCTGTTAATATGAGTATGTTGCTCCTGGATGACGAGATGATGTTTGATACGAGTTCACGTTTAGGAAGAAGCTTCGGATGTTAGTGAATATTATGGAAAACGAAAGAACATTGCGGGGGTGGTAGGTCGGCGTTTTGTTGATGGTTGGTGACTAGGCAACTGCTATGCGACTTCTTTAACAGTATCAGACGATGCGTCGAAAGTGTAGCGTTTTGATCCAATATGCAGTGTTTTGAAGCTTAAAGAGTACTTGTCAGAGTGTGCTTTGGCAAATGTTAGCAATTGCTAGCAATTGCTAGCAAATGTTAGCAATTGGGCGGGAAAAGTCTTCGCCAATACTGTAACTGGTGTTTTTCAATTTCCGGCCACTTGATAGAAGAGCGTTTTTGGTTTTGTAAGACAAGGATTTTAGGACTACAGGGCGAGTTCGATCGGTTGAGTGATTACCAAGACGATGTGCTCTTTCTATGTCGGTAGGTTCCACCCGTATACCTAGATTATTTTGACAGATATCAATAACTAGTTTTTCGGACTCAGCTCATGATTCAGTGTTATTGTCGAGGATGTCATAGAAAATAAGATTATTCCTGCGAGATCTATTTTCTGCGTCGTCTAGGTGTGCTTCCAGTTAGTGTACCTTATTATTCATGGCTATTGCATTTGCTTGCATTACATCCATATCTGTTCTAAGAAATTAAGTGTTTGATAGTGTGTTTCTAGTTCAGCCATTCGTTTGTTTAGGTGTGTAATGGTTTCATCTGTCTTGCTTAGCTGGGTTTTCAAGCCCTGTATCTAGGCAATCAGTTGTGTCTGGCCGGCGGTTAATTTCTCTAATGCAGCCAGTACAGTAGCCGTGTCTTCGGGACCAGGGTTAGTTTCGACGTCGCCTGATAACATTAACAAAGAATGGATTACACCAGCGCACATAACAGCAATGGCAACACAGCACTGGGGGCTCGGGAACTGCACTAGCATGTAGTTACTTGATTTTTTAGCGAAGAGGACATACGGTTTACTGACCTGCATTGCAAAAGTGAGTGGTTTAGGGGTGCAGCCACCGAGCCCACAGAGTCGTGTCGGCGGATGACGCCCTTTTAAACATGGTGATGTTGTCCATGATGATGCGGTAACCCATCGTCTGGTGAGTTCCGGAAGTTGCTCTAGCGACAGATCCAGCGGGGGAGTGCGGCTGACGGGTGTTTGGTGGTAGTAGCCGTATCCATATCCAGTGCGTGGCAGTACGCTTGGCGATGACGCCCCCATAGGTAGGCACGCCAGAGACGGTAGCAGCAGGCTGGCAAACACAAGGATGGTCATCTGCATTGCAAAAGTGAGTGGTTTAGGTGGCTGCGCCGCAGCGCAGTCACAAGTCCTGCCGTAGCGGAGTGGTCTAACGTTACACTGCACAGGTAAAGAAATTTGAAACCTTTTCTGAATAAAGTTTGTTCATTCATTCCCTCAGTCTCTGGTCGAACCTTCCTTAAAAGATCGTGTTTTAAAAAAATGCAGTTGTTAGTTTCTTGCAATGAGCCATGTGGTGGTAAAACAAGTGAACGGGACCCCTACCCCGAATTCGTGGTAAATGTGTATAAAGGAGTCTGAATAAATGCTGAAAAAATGCCATACCGTCATTATCTTGCCCCGCCGCGGTGGCTCAGTGGTTACGGCGCTCGGCTGCTGACCCGAAAGACGCGGGTTCGATCCCGGCCGCGGAGGCTGAATTTCTTGAAGGCGAAATTCTAGAGGCCCCTGTGCTGTGCGATGTCAGTGCACGTTAAAGAACCCCAGGTGGTCGAAATTTCCGGAGCCCTTCACTAAGGCGTCTCTCATAGCCTCAGTCGCTTTGGGACGTTAAACCCCAATAAAACAAACAAACAATCATTATCTTGCTCATACCAGTCGCTTGGTTCATTGCCGAACATTTTCCCCCACAATAACTTCGTCTCTACCAGACTGCGGTAAACAGTGCCTCAATGACTTGTACGATATAAAACACACTCATCGAAATACTCTTGTTAGCTACTTAATGTTAACCAGTTAAAAACAGCCGAGAGAGGTAGAAACCCCTTTATTCAGCATATCCTTACCTGCACGCTGTGAAGTGTGAACTGCATATTGCATATTTACCGCGTGCTAGGAACGATTACACGCAGTCGTCTACTTAATTTAAGATGACATGGTCAATGTATAAAACAAACAGTTGAAAAGCAGCAAGTGAAGGAAGTATTTGTTAGAGACATTTCACAGACTGGATGAATTATAGCTTACCTACAACCGAAACCACCTGATCTTTCGTCTAATGACGAAAACAAGGGACAAAGACGGTCGTGCCGCACCAACCTGTCCAGCCGAGTCCTCATTTTCCGGCCCACACTTTCGATATATCCCACTTGGTTCCAGCGTTATGTGAATTGTTCTTTTTCGACCAGAATAGGCCTAACTTACTATGTCGATGAGAACGAAGTGTCAAGGAATTTACTTCACAAAGAGAAAGAAGACTTAGTAGCACGCCCGCCATTAGAGGTGAGCAGTCTTCAGTTGTCAGCAGCAGATATGATACCCTTTTCATCAAAATACAAGAAGCCGTCATTCGACGCCCTGACTTACGTAAAGCCCAGCTGCCGCAACGTTCAGCAGGGACCATGGCAGCCGGATACGTGGGAAGCGCCCGAAAGGCAATGGTTCGACGAGGGCCCTACTTGGGTACCGGAAGGCCAGCCGCCCTTCGTGAATGCCCGTCCAACGGCAACGCAACAGGTACTCTTCGGAGCTAGACCCGAGGCGATGCAGGCTGCTCAGTGGCCTGGTTATCGCCAAACCATCGCTGACGCTGACGCTTTGACCCGGCCGGTAAGCCCGATGCGGCGCCCGCTGCAGCGGCTGGAATCGAGCTCGGAAGACTTCTATGAGACCACCGAGAGCTCGTCGTCCTACTGGGACAGCCGCTACTCCAGCGAATGCGCCACGGTCATCAGGGCGACCGGTCAACAGGCGTTCAAGTAAGTGTTGCGGGTTGCGGGAACACGTTTGTGAGGCCACTCACTGCGTGTCTTGTGCTTGTAAACGGACCTCGCTTTTATTGTTGTTGTTGCCTCTGAAGTGTTAGCACATACCCACTGTGCGGTATTGGCCAGTGTTTAGTGCAGATAGCATTTACATCTCAGGCACTAGAGGTAGTAAAGCGCAACTTGGGGAATAAATTCCGTTTTTGTTGTTTTACAAAGCAGCCTTGAACTAACTCCAATCACGCAACTTTAAATTGTAGGGATGGGGTTATGTTCCTGGCCGGTGGTGAGTACAAAGTTCCGAGGAGATTACTCACACACCTCGTCATGCAAGTGGCAGAAATCGTTTTCCTAAAATAGGAAAGAAATTATGTTTCCATTCTCTCCTCAGCCGCGACGACTCCTCGTCGGTCGGCACGGCTCATGCGACGTGGACTGCGTCCATGTCCTCCACGCTGGAGGAACCCAGTTCTACGCGGAACGAGGCCTGCAGTGGCGGAGAGTTGAGTGGCACCAGCAGCAGCAGCCAGGAAGAGAGTACGCGACCGCGTTTCTCGGGGCAGATATGCCTGCCCATCTTTGGACTCGCGATGCTCACGTCGTTACTGCTGATTTCCGCCGTCACCACCGTACTGCGGATGAACGGCGTGGCCGGTCCTGTGGCCGCCGCCAGCCAGCCGCTGCAGCCGACCTCGCACGACCTGGCCATCCGCGAGATCGTGGCGATGATGACGCCGAGGAGGCTGCTACCGCAGCCGACTGCGGCTGCAGTTCTGCCGAAGACGCCGCGGCCAATGCATCACCGCGATCGAGCGACGTCGCGAAGCGCCGGGAAGTCGGCTTCGTCCACAGCCAGCGAGGACGAAGTCGGGAGAGAGGGCGCGACGACGGATTTCTTCGCTGACGCTGCCGTGGCCTTGGTCGGAAATGTAAAGCGCGGGGCCCATCGTGCTCACACGCGAATGTCGGAAGGCTCCGAATCGTCCTCCACACCTGTTGCCGCACCCGTGAGTTTATTGTGGCTTCTTGTGTTTATTTATCCACAATCGTTAGCGAGATACTTCTCTGTGGATCTTGATAGGTGCATCTTACCCGCAAACAGTCACCGTTCAGTGTTATTTTCAAAGAAAGGACCTGCAGAATACATTTAATAGCCGCGTAAGTTGCTCATGTCAAGCTGTTCCTTCAGCTGGTACATATAATTGATTGACCCCTGTGTATCTAACTACATGGCAAAGGGAAATTTTCTCAATATATTGGGCAACGGAATCGCAGCCAGAGCTACCTTGGGAGGTGGTTAAGGACTGTAAAAATCTTTAAAGCCAGTTTCGTGATCTCCGTTGCTATCTAAAGTATATCTTCAAAGTCGCATCCTCCTCTTTAGAAGCTAATACTATAGTTGAACTAAGAAAAATTTAAAGGAAAAGTGTCCCGGCCGGTGCCACCTCTTCAGGAGTTGTCACAAAAGTAGTAGCCAGAGTTACAGGACGTTTTACAGTGACGGTCATAAACATCAGTCGTGTTTTAACAGATGGTGGAGGTCTTATAAGCATTTATGACCCCTTTTAACTGCAGCCAACGCACTCAAAAAACAAATTTGAACGAAGAAAGCTCTAATTCTCCTTGGGCTTCAGAAAGCTCGAGGTGCAGGAAACCTTTCTAACATGTTTTAGACCCAAATGAAAATGTTTTAAAAGTATGAAAAAAAAAAGCCGCTGGCAGTTTCCACTCCAGTTCTCGGGAGGATATAACAAGAAAAATGCAGTACATCATAATGCAAGCGGTCAAAAGTAAAAGGAAGCACCAAAATTCTTACCTCCAGCTTTAGTTCTGGAGACCAGTCTGAGGATATCTTTTTGATGCGCTGAATACTTAATTCATAAAAATATGCCGCTGTGTGTCGGGGTCTTATATCAATTACTTCCATTCTCTCTGAGTAAATAGACGTACTTGTAGGTTCCGAATACCAGCAGTCAAGAAGGCATTTTGAATTCCACATTAGTTCTACACTGAAATATTTCCCCTGACCAATTCCAAAGCTGTCCGAGTGCTACCGGAAGTTAACAATCGACGAAGCACGGATGAAAGTGGCACTGGCAATCACAATTCCTGAAATGGCAATTTTTTTTGGCTTTCTTATTAGTACTTTCTTAGAAAAAAGTTTTAGGTATTATTCTCCGAAATAAATCAGCTCATTTCTAAATAACCAGCTGAGACTCACAACTAATGCCGCATTAAGGCACAATTCTTTAATTAATTGACGGTAATAATGCATATTATCTAGACTATTGCACGAAGTATTCATAGATACAATCATGCTTACAGTTTTTGAGCACCGCGAGGCTTAAAATAAATCAACAGTGGAGTGGGCTACTCACATACACAGTTAATACTTACTGCCAGGCTTCGCGGCAAAAGCAGCAATTGTCTTCAACCATGATCTTATTTGAAGCATTCAGAACCGATTCGGTTCCTTCTTAAGCGATGACAGGGGCAGTCCACTGGGCTGACGGCCACTTGTGTCAAAATAATTATTTTTCAGTCTGCTGTTAGTCTCGACCAGCAAGCAGGCAGTAGCATAAAACGCTAACCAGCAAGCGGCACTTAAAGAACCATGTCGTAGTGAACACTAGCAATATAACGAGCCTAAAATCTCGTCCTAACAGCACAACTAGCGCACGAAAACTCTGAATACATAATTTACTTCTCATGTATCTCACTAGCTGTGATCATGAATAATTGATACAGTTAAAATAACAAAGCAAGGATAACGGTCGCAAACTAGAAGGTACGAATTCACATCCACGCAAAGACCGCCTCTAAAAGTGACACGGGCAGCATGGAGGCATCCCTACCAGAGATCGACCTCGTTCCCCAAAGGCCACAAGCAACAAATTGTCTTCGGAAACACTCACCAGGCCCATTTCATCGAGAAATAAAATTCACGAAGTGCATTGTGAGATAGAACCGACCCCTTCAGAAAGATTCTTGTAAATCTGCTCCTGACCCCACTCACTCACACCCTATGAGAGTGCCCATTCCAGCACCTTTTCATAGACCAGGATCATCCACATATATCCCTGTGGCTTACGCATATCACGTGATCCACGCTGGGCCTAACTTCACAACATTCTTGCTGACCGATTGCAGACCATGAAAGTATTCGGCCGGGACACACGCGGTGACGACCACCCCGATTGTACATAAGAATATTCGCTATACATCTCCGACGATTAAACACTTGAAAGAAAAGCTGGTAGTGCATCGCCTTTTTGGCGGTGTAGACGCAAGTGGCTCGAAGGCGGTGACACAGAGCTGTAAACGCCGTATTTATGCCATTGGCCAACCGAGGAAGTAGATGGCCTACAGCGCCCAATCAAAAACGTTATAACTGTTCCCATACCAGCAAGCCTCAAAAGAAGCTCCACCTAACTATCAAACAAAGCCATTAAGAATGGACCTCGCTAAAGAACGCTTGCTATGAAGACGGGTCTTTCGCTGAGACGGCTCCTGACATGACGCCGCTTCAGCGCATAAGCCAGTATGGAACCAGCCTGCACGAACAGCAAAAATAGAGCCATCGGCAGGTCTCTTAATTGGACACGCGCCCTCTTCCTTTGGTGTTTCTCAGATCAGACCCGTGTGCGAGGAGCCTTCCTACACCTACTGCTCCGAGAGCCGCCCGGAATTTGTGTACAGCCGCTCCAGGGACACCTGCCTCCTCGCTTCTGACGACACCGTAGGGCTGTGCAGTCGGGGCCGGAACAGGTTCACCTCCCTGCACCGGTGCGAGATGCGCTGCGTACGTGGGGAACGCCCATCTCCCAGATGCCTGGAGGGACCGCTCTTCGTCCCATGCGGGAGGTAAGCTGGGCCCAGAGCTGGCCGAATCCCCAAAAACATTGTCTCACCTTATATTCGTTTCAGGGGCGCTCTAAAGACAATATAACGCTTGCAGGCACAAGCGATAACAAATAGTGTTCCCCTCAAAAATCACTAACGGCCCTGTTTCTCAACGTACAGATGCGGACAAAAGTAAACTGAGGACGCAACTGTCTTTCAATATTTTTCACGCGTCACCTAATTGTAATGTCCAACAGTGGTGCGCGCATGCTAGCAGCGGATGTTGGCGGGCTTTCTTGTAGACAAACAACGCTTCTTCATTTCCAATGAAGAACATGTTGTTTTTTCGTTTCTTTTGTGTGTTATGTTGTTTGCCCCTCCTGCTTGGGCCACATAGGCCTGCAGTATTTTGAAATAAATAAACATGGGATTGAGCTTTGTACGGAACAGTGTGCTCCGTTTACTGATGTCCGCGCCTGTACGTATGCTTTTTTTGAAAAGTGTCCTCTGCATTGCATGGTTATTTGCACCTGAGAGTAAGGGGCTTAGTTGTGAGGAAATGCGTCATGAAAACGTTACCTGCACTGGCTAGTAATCGCGGGCACTTTTTTTGATGAACTAACGCTGCATTCTTGCACAAAAGACGAAAGGGGGGGGGGGGGGGGGTGAGAATAGGCGTTGAGCTGGTTACAAAAGCGTTTTGAGTTCCTGCAATAAACATGCCTCCGACTGCACAACTATTCACGCGCTTTCGTTCAATTGCATTTGATGGGCATCCTTTTAAACGTGCAAAACTTAGCAATTTTGAGCATATACATCTGCTATGCACCTGGGTGCAGAGCATCAGCATTTTACCACTTGTGGGAGACAATATATTTGTGCAGTGTGCGAAGTTTACTCAGCTTACCTTTAAGAATTCGTTTTCAATTCCCTTTCCACTTTGAAGATTGTGAGGAATTGTTATGGCAATCTTCAAGCTTAAAGAGCAACTAAAAACAAACTAACGAAGGCAATTTGATTAAACTTCACCCACTGCACAAGTATATTGTCTGACCCAAGTGGTAGAAATATTTATGCTGTGCACCCCGATAGAGAGCAAATATTTATGGCCAACAACCCAAATTTTCTTATATAAAAAACCACCGACCAAACACAATTCACTGAACGCACATACTAAGATCTATGATACTAGATAAACATATACTGTATATGCGGGGCAAACGAAACTGTCCTAAGTAAAGTAGCTCTTTCAGAATTGTCCTCTGAAGCAGGTCCGTATCAACGAAACTACCGACTTCTTCATCTGAAATACTACCTCTTCTACAGTTGACATTGCAGAGTACTGTTGTTCTGGGTAAAACCTGCATCTCTGACTCTTTCTGGCTAAACACACGTCTGTCCGGCAGCAAAATACGCATTTATCCTGTAGAAAATTGCATTGAAAATCGCCTCGCCAGTCTATTCAAACTTGTGACGTTCTTACTGAAAAGGATTGGCTGCCATCGTTTTGAAGTGAATGGAGGTGCAGCGCAGCCTCTGAAATTCGCGCGATGAAATCAGTGTCCACGCACGCAATTTACTTTCGAAATTGGCCGATGATGGCGGCACATGTATTTCGTTTCTCGGTCATCTCCAGCTTATAATAGATCAGTTTCTAATGGCAGGGGTCCCTCTGTTAATGTAGCGCTGTGCGTTAATTATCAGTACAGGTCAGCTTCTACTTATCCCCAGTGTCCCATTAAATAGAACGAATGAAATTTCACTGTGCGAAATCTTAAGCAGGGGATATAGAGACCACTAAGTGCACGACGAGAGAAAACGTATTTATTTATTTATTTATTTATTTATTTATTTATTTATTTATTAGTACCTCAAATGCCTCTTGGTGTGGGGTATTACATGAGGGATGGGCATAATGTTCAAGTGAAGAGTGGTTCAATGGCAATGGAGTGGTTCATTGGAGTGGTATGTTGAGAACAAGGAATCCGTTGAGATTCCGAAGCGTCAGGTCAAGTTTTGACATGCTCAGTAAGCCAACATGTCTCCTACTAAACAAGGAAACAAATCTTGCCCGCTGTCGATTCTTCCATATTGGCAGGGACGACGTCAAGTCCGACCTGTGGTTCTTCGACGGCGAGCTGTGCGCGCAGTGGAGCTTCCCGTCGGGCCGCTGCCCGTCCAACGGAAGTGACGTGTTCGCCACGGCCTCCGAGTGCACGAGCCGGTGCACGAGTCCGCAATCCGCGCCGTGCGCGACACCGCAGCCGGCCGCCTGTCGACGCAAGCAGCTGCGGTTCCCTTTTTTCGCCCACTACTCGTCGCAGGACGGCCGCGTCCTCTGCCTGAAGGCTTCAGCAGCCGTTCTGCGCAGTCACCGCTGCCTGACTGGAGGCAACCGATTCAACTCCACGCAGACCTGCAAAGACGTTTGCCGCAAGACTACGGCGTAGATGAAAACGAAAATAAATCGTCTCGCGTTTTTTTATGCAGCTCAACGAAGCTGCATGCATGTGCAGCGCAGCTGCCCAGCTTTTGCCTGTAATTTTGTTGGACCAAGTTTATCCTTGTTCTTCAAGTACCTGTAAACTTCCAATATAGCTTACACTCCATAAAGAAAAAAATATGGTGTGAGAAAAGAAAACTGTGCATTTGTACTGCGTAGAGTTTCACCTGAGGGAGTTTATATTCGTTCTCCTTAATGTCATTGGCACAGGCCATTGCTAGGCTATGTAGATGTATTATTCACCTTCTTTGTTCTGTTCTGAATGCAATCAAATAAGTTATTCGTGGCTGTATAATGTTCAGCTCGCATTTCGCCAACCTACGATGGCCGGCCAGCCGGCCTCCTTAAGCTTTTTTTTCTCCGAGAAAATTGCAGTAGGCACCTCATTTTATGTCCTTAACTTTAAAGGGCATTTCCTAGCAATATACGACAGCAGAAAGCTTTAATCTGGCATAGTATATGGAATCACAGTTCAGCTACTGTTCTTCAGCAACGCTGGTCATGAAAGGAATACTGAGGTCAAAGAAAAGTTGGCCTGTGTCGATAGGTTACAGCGTTCTAATCACACGGAGACCAGTGTCATCGAAAAGTGAGCTTTTATGAGTTAGAATTCTAAGACAAAAGAAAACGAAATACAGCTGTCGCCATCACCGGACACTTTAGCAAGTAATATGCCGCGTCAAAACTTTTTTTCAGGGGCGGGTCTATGGGACTACGCCACACCGCCATTCAAGTGAAAACTGCCACCCGTCCATTTTGGTGAGAAAGTCACAAGTTTGAATCCACTGGCTGAAAGATTTTAAAATGCAATTTTTTCGTCAATAAATGCGTCTTTTGTTGCAAGCTAGACGTCAAAGTAGCCAGAAAGAGGAAGAGGATCAATTTTTCACTCCTTGTATCAGGCCTGACACTAATATCTAGCTTTGTTCACTTTCATACTACAGCCCGAAATGTGACTTAATAACCATCTCGACCAATCATGAAATAGTGCGACGACCCTCGCGTCATTTCCTCCGAACGTCCGCTCTAACGTTGTCTCATTAGAAGAAGCTGGTAGTAAGGAGATAAATAAAGCAGCGCCATCATGCTGTAGCATCAAGGGCGAAGGTTCACTAAAGTCCACGCTAGCATAAGACGCACGTGTTACTCCTCGTCGGGGAGATTGGAATGGGCGAGATACCCGCTTGAGTCAATAACCACTGACCCTGACGGGTAAGGGAAAGCCGGGCAAGCTGCGAGTCACGATGGAGACTGAGAAGAGAACGAAGAGGATGGAAGAGGCCTGTGGCAAAGAGCTTAGTGGTAGAGGTAGTGATAGGGAGGTTGAGAGCTGCCTTGTAGAGGCCCACAAGGGCAGTCTCGAGAGCGTTAAGTTTAGTCTGAGTGAAGGAAGCGTAGGGTGCAAAGTACAAGACCTTGTTGAGGGCCAGCGCGTGGGCAACTCGGCACGCGTGAGCCTCGTGGAGACCTGAGCGTCGGGTGACCACGCGCCGCAGGAGGTGAGTTACAGAGTGGCAGGTGGTGACAGCGCGGTGAAGGGATTGCACATTCTTAGCCGCATGCAAAGGGAAGCCAAGAACTTTGCACTGTGTGACGACAGGAATGGGAGAGCCAGAAAGGTGGAGAGAGACGAAGTGGTTGTGTGAGCGCTGGTAGGAGGAATGGTTGAGAAGGAGAAGCTCGGATTTCTCAGGAGCAGGAGAGAGGCCAGCGGTGGTGAGAAAGGAGTCGATGAGATCTAGGCCACGTTGCAGGGTGTCCTGTACGTGACCGGGAGAGCCAGATGAACACCAGAGAGTGATGTCATCGGCGTAAAATATATGATGCAGGTCGGGAATTTCAGCTAGCTGGGAGGCGAGAGGGGCCATAGCAAGATTGAAAAGGGTAGGAGAGAGAACAGCACCTTGAGGAGTGCCTCGGGTGAGGTTGTGGGGGTCGGACAGATAGGTGTCGACTCGAAAGCGAGCGACACGTTTAGAGAGGAATGAGCGGATATAACAGTACATGCGGGAGCCACAGTCTAGGGAGGCGAGTTGGGAAAGGATGTGGTCGTGGCAAACACCGTCGAAGGCCTTGCGAACATCGACGGTCACAAGTGCGTGAATTTGAGTGGGGGTAGGTGACAGAAACGTGTGCTGGAGAACCAGAAACATGTCCTGTGCACAGACGTGGCGTCGGAAGCCGATGAGAGAATGAGGGAAGAACTCCCTCGTCTCGAGAAAATTAGAGAGGCGAGTCAGGGCCATTCGCTCAAGGGTCTTACCAACACATGATGTCAGGGAGATTGGGCGGAGGTTAGAGAGAGAGGGAGGCTTGCCCGGCTTTGGAATCATAGAAATGAGGGAGGAGGTCCAGGAGCTGGGCAGGCAGCCGCTGTCCCATGCATCATTGTAGGTTTTAAGGAGGAATTCTTTGGCGCAGTCAGGAAGGTTGCGAAGGGTGGTGTATGTAATGGCATCCTCACCGGGAGCCGAGCGTGTAGCATTAGCAGCCAGAGCCGATTCGAGCTCCCGGAGAGTGAAGGATTGGTCCAGATCAGGGTTAGGTCCACCGCAGTACACCGGGTAGGAGGGTGCCAGAGGGGGCGGGAGATAGAGAGAGGCGAGCTGATCAAAAACATCGGAGGGAGTTCCTTGAGTGAGGGCTTTAGCTAGAGTGGGAGCAAGGGCAGGCTTAGTGCCAAGGAGGGATTTGAAGAGAGACCATGTGGATCGCGAGTGCAATGCAGAGTCAAGATGGTCACAAAGAGCACTCCAACGAGAGTGCTCGAGGGAGGCGCAGTGGGCGACGATCTCGGCCCGCAAAGCAGTGATCCGGGAGGAAAGTTGGGCATTGTGTGGTTGGGAGCGAAAGGAGCGTTGAAGACGTTTACGGCGACGCCATAAACGGAGAAGGTGAGGATCTGGGTCTTGGATTGGGTAACGAGAGCGAACGCGACGGCTACTGGACGTGAGCGCTGCAGAGATGCGCGACGTCCAGTCGTCGTAGGATTGAAAGGAGTCGGAGGCGAGATTAGTGCGAAAAGCATGCCAGTCAGTGTGAATAATCGGAGGACAGCGAGGGATGTGGGAGAGAGAGGTGGTGATATGGATGAGAAAGTGGTCACTTAGAAGAGTTTCGGCTGTCACCTGCCAGTGAAAGGAAAGTGAACCCCGAGAGAAAGTGAGGTCGGGTGTCGTAGGGCGTTGTGAGGCAGTGCCCGCTCGAGTAGGAGAGCCAGGAGTATTAAGAAGGGTGAGGTGGCGTTCCTGGGCCAGACAATGGAGGAGGCGGCCGGGTTTGAGGGTTTGTGGGTAGCTCCAGAGTGTGTGAGGGGCATTAAAGTCACCACCAAAGAGGAGATGGGAGGTAGAAGAAAGAGAGTGAAGGAATTTGCCCAGAGCAGAGAATAAAGAGGAAGTGACAGGGGGGTTGTAAAAAGACAAAAGGACGAGTGAGATGCGGGAAGAAGGGTGGTAATAAACCACACCAACTAAATATTTAAGGAGGGTGGAGGGGATGTCCATTTGCTCTACGAGCACGTCACTGCGTACATAAATAGACGCAAGTGGTGTGGCCGTAGTGGCATGGTAGGCGCGTTTACCTCTCCTATTCCCACCCCCGCCCCCAATCTTCGTATCCTTCCCCTCCCGACCAACATGTCCCCCGTCCTGCACGCCGGACGTCGTCATGCGGCCGCACAGCACCATTCCCCTCTCTTTGATACCCAGGGTGTAGCTTACACGGATGCCTCCTTCGTGGCTCCTCGAGGTTCCTGCGGCTACGCCCTGTACCATCCACACCTCCCTGCTCCTGAAACCCACACCAGCGGGCCGTATCTACACCCTCCAGACGCATTGTCCCTCGAGGTCCTCGCCATTGCGCATGCCCTCCAGTCATTTTCCCTCCTTCCCTCTCTCCAAGAGTACACAGTCTATTCGGACTCACAAGCCGCTATACACCACATACAGAAACGCACCCTGACCCCTTCTCTCCAACAGGAGGTCGAACGAGCGGTCTCCGCACTGCAGCCTTCCATCGTTTTCCTCCGCTGGGTACCTGGGCATTCAGGGATTGACGGCAATGAGCTGGCCCATCAGCTCGCCCGCGACACACTTTTCCGGGCACCGTTGATCCCCTGGCCCAAGCCCTCGGAGGACGGTGGGAGACTCACCCTTCGCCGCACCATAAAAGAGGTCTACCTTGAGCTCCGCCTCGACAAACGCCTTTACCCTCCCCCTCATCCATCACTCACGGTGCCGGAGTCTCGCCTTCTACGGCACATTCAGATGAATGCAGTTATCACCCCGTCCCGCCTCTTCCTCTATCGCTATCGATCGGACCCTTCCTGTCCCAACTGCCCCTGTATCTATGCGGACCTGGCCCATTGCCTATTCTATTGCCCGGCTGCTCAGCAGTCGGGTTCCTTCCCCCCACCCTCTCTATCCATCACCACCTGGCTCAACTGGCTTGGCGCTGAAGGGGAAGAACAACAGCGGCTTCTGGTCGCCCAGGCGGTCGAAATGCTCGGCCTGTAAATTATGGTCGATTAAAAGTCTTTTACTACTACTACTACTACTACTACTACTACTACTACTACTACTACTACTACTACTCCTCGTCGTTCCGTAGGCTTCGCGTTCGAATTTTATGCTCGAAGTCTTGAATTTTTTTTTAAATTCATTGGCCTAGTCAAAGTCAGATTAAAGCTCGTAAAATTATGCGAAATCGTTGATGTCATGCATACAGTCCAGTGATTCTGGAAACGCGTTATAGAAAAGAGCAGCGGGTAATGAGTCTAAGCGAAAGAAGCTGCTTTGTTCAGGCAATCCACTAAGCAGCGTGCTTCGTTTACGCAGCTGAAGACGATGCCCTACCCTCATGTGATGATAATTGTACAGAAAACACAGGCTCCTAGCACCAACTACCAAAGCGCCAGGGTCGGGAGCAGTCAGTACCAATTCTTTTAGAGATATCATGGTGATGGTGGCGGAGGTAATTTTTGGCCGGCAGTTTGCATCTCTCAATACCAAGTGTGCCCTGCAGCTAACACGAAGTCTTAATTAATTAGAGCTGTTTTACCAGAGATGCGACCTACCACGTGCAACACAGCTCCGTCGACGCTAGAGAATACGGTGCAAGAAAAAGAAAAGCGAAGTAGAAGAAGAATGAAGCACGCAAAGCGCAGGACGCATAGCAAAAGGCGTAGCGAGCACAGAAGAAATGAACGGGTCGTCGAAGTGTCCTGCGGACGTCCCTGTCTGAGAACACCGAAGAGTTGCTCTCCTTCTGGCGAGGTCGACTTTACAGCGAGCAAGACACCGCTCCTCTCACAAGAATCCACCGACCGCCATTCCTGCACCGGCCGCCGGTCATCGCAGACACGAAGACTACTGGAGTGTGCCGCCACCACGTACGGCCACTTGAAACCCGCCGTCATTACGACGACTCCGAGACGCTCTCGGACAGCCGCAGTTCCGAGTCGGCCTCCGAAGACTCGCCCCTCAGCATGTCGGGCTCGCCCATCATGGTCTGCGCGATGGCAACGGTACTCTTCGGGTTCCTTGTAGCGTCCATTGCACTGATCCTTGTCCGCACGGACCAGGAGTCGGAGGTGCAAACGCCCTACAAGGTGAGAGAAACTTTCAGCACTCTACTCTCTGTGTAATTAAGCGCAGCGAAAGTACTTTTAAATGCAGGGGTAAAAAGGTGCAAAATTGACGTCACGAGTGTGTGACGTTCGAGCTTTTCATGTGTATGGCGAGTCAGCTACTGTTAACCTGCCACCTATAGGCCACGTGACCTTGTGACGTCATTACAACAAGCCCATTGCAACAGGTGGCAACCTGCCCAACGAACTGTGAGAAAAATTCTCATCATTGCAGGTGGCAGTTAAATTAGCGATTGGTCGCGAGAGGGTGCTCGGAGAGGTCAAATAGAAACTCACAAGCCCTACCGGTGGCTGTATTTAGAGCAGCAAGCTAAAACAGCCGGTTAATAGCTGCACCACTGCGCCAAGAGTGGTATTAGGACTCGGAGGGACCGGAGTGTAAGGTAGAGAATGACCGTGTCTGCGAAGTGGTACGCAAAGGGGACTTAACGGCGCTACAGGAACCCATTAACGCTACGGCATCGTACCCTTAAGGCGGTGCTTAAGTGCGCGCTCGTCTTTTTTATGCGAAGCATACTACTTTAGCTACCACTTCAGCCCTTCACCGTGGTTATGCGCCTCCAAGTCACGTGATACATGACGTCACACCACGTGGCACGATGACGTCATGACAGTAGAGAAACGGGGGCCCACCTCGCGCCGTCGCTGTGGTTGTGCGCCTCCAAATCACGTGATACATGACGTCACACCATGTGACACGATGACGTCACGACAGTGGAGAAACGGGGGCCTACCTCGCGCCGTCGCTGTGGTTGTGCGCCTCCAAATCACGTGATACATGACGTCACACCACGTGACACGATGACGTCACGACAGTGGAGAAACGGGGGCCCACCTCGCGCCGTCGCTGTGGTTCTGCGCCTCCAAATTACGCGACACGATGATGGTTCGCATTCTCCAGGCTTAACCAAGTTAAGCCTCAGCCATTTTTTTAAATGTCCTACTTGGCTGTCCATTAAAAGATGAAGTGGCCATTTATAAGTAGTCTTCAGTTCGAGTTGTCCTGCCGTGCCTCATTTTACAGCAGGCCGGACAGCATGGTATTCAGGTCAAATTCCTCGGCGTAACTAACCCCTGAAATTCAAAAAATGAGCATGAGAACATGTGACATTGCAAAACCATAAAGAGATATGTTACTGGTGAACCGGCGGGCACCTTAAAATGCAGCTCAGGGGTTTCTCAAAGTTAACATGCCCTAATTAAACGCATGCTATACGTTTTTCTCCCGTTACTGTTTACGTACATCAAGTTTGGCAGCCATGTGACACTTCAATGCACCACAAATCGATTTTAAGGGTCGTTGTTTTCGTGGAATCCTTTTATTTAAAGAAACCGAAGTGAAGGAAAATGATTTGGAGCTCCCGATCTCTATGTGTCCCGAAGCCTTGGACACGTTATAGATAATTTACCACAAAATCGCTAATTCGTCGTTCTCGTCAACCATCAGGCTTGAAATTAGGAAGCATATGAGAATGCATTCGCCCGCATAAGTAAAAGGAAATTATGCAATTATAATGCATGCAGTTTGCACTTCTAAAAAGACGGTTGTTCTCTTTCTGTTTACTTATTTCCCTCTGTTCTTTCGCAATAAGATGCACGGCCCTCGCATCGTGGTGCAACGCGGCTCGAGGGAGCAGGTGATGCGGAAGACGCTTGCACCAACGAGACTTATTCGGACGCGCATATCTTCGGGAGCTATCGTCAAGGATGCGAAGAAAAACAGCCCTGTTACCGCAGCGCCAACTAAGGTCTCCCAAGACCGATCCTCCAGCACTCGAAGAACTGCCGCGCGAACTGCGGTGAGGCGATTGGACTACGCGCTGCTAGGCTCATCCACGAGTGGCGGGAAAATCTCACAGGCAAGTTAAATTCATCATGTCCTCATCATAAACAGCGCATGCACCGCTAACTGGCACACAGATGCATTTGTGAATTGTAACGACGGGTAGGGTCGTCCGCAAAACGGCATTGGAACAAAGTTCAGAAATAGTAGCATTTTTTTCTTTTATGAAATTATACCTATTAACTAGAAAGATTCTTCTAACAGCAGAAATGACTTCCCGCATTCAAGAAATCCTGAGAAGATACCCGAGTGTGTGTGTTCACGCCAACGCCCTCATTTTTCCTCTTGAGATGTTTATAGTGGCCTAAATTTTTCTGACATTTCTGCACGTCACAGTATAATAACATAATGAATTGTACCTCATCTTGCTTTTTCGTAACGTCGTGGTAATTAAGCACCGCCCGTTACTTGGCGTAAGCGCCGAAACACCAGCCTTTATTTAGAGTGCGTAGAAAACGTGGCAACCTCGTATCACCATTTGCCGCTTCCTCGCAGCTGATGAGTTCTCTGTGGCACTAGTATTTTGATGCCAGATGTGCCACAAGTAGGTCCTTCTGTTCGTCGGTCCGCTATCGCAGCACAACGATAAAAGGTCAAGCGCACTCCGTCGTTAAGACAAGCTCTGCGTGCGAGCATTATTGGGCATTGTAACCAGGTCTATACGACTTGTGCAGAAGAACGTGAAGTAGCTAAGGAACATGTCGTGCGACAGTTTAGCAGTTAGTTGCAATTTAAAAAAAAAGATATTCATTAATAATGCTACGGACTCTCCGCCGTGGCCGCCGTCTCGCCACCATGTCTCACGAGTCCGAGCCATCTCCCTCTCCGTCAACACCGCCAGCGGTCGTCGTCGCCCACCACCGCGAACCGGGCACGTTCTGCGGTACCGACGACGTTGATGTGGACGACTGGCTCGCCCTTTACGAACGCGTCAGCACGCACAACAGGTGGGATCCAACGCTGATGCTCGCTAATGTCATATTTTATCTGACCGGCACCGCGAGAGTGTGGTTCGAAACCCACGAAGAGGACTTGACCTCATGGGACATCTGTAAACAGAAGCTCCGCGACCTCTTCGGAAAACCTATCGGCCGCCAACTCGCCGCCAAGAAGGCCCTCGCGTCACGCGCCCAAACTTCCTCCGAGCCATACATAGCGTACATACAAGACGTCCTCGCCTTGTGCCGTAAAGTGGATAAAGACATGTCCGAGGCAGATCGAGTTGGCCACATACTGAAAGGCATTGCCGACGATGCCTTTAACCTGCTTCTATGCAAAGACTGTTCCACGGTCGCCTCTGTTCTTGAGGTGTGCCGGCGTTTCGAGCAAGCAAAACACCGGCGCATTTCTCACCGTTTTGACCGGCTGCCGAACACTGCTGCTAGCTCCTCCTGTGAAGATCTGCCAACATTGCGGCAGCCTTCCGACCCGGCTACCTTAACCCGTATCGTGCGCCGCGAACTGGAGGCGATGACGCCCGCTGTTTCTTCCTTGCCACTGCCGGACAACACCTTGGCCCTCATCCAAGCCGTCGTTCGACAGGAGGTTGCGAACATGGCCGTCCCTTCTCGCGTCGTGGACAACGCTCATGCCAGCCCGGACCCTCCAGTGATCGCAGCTGCCACTTACAGTCGCAGCTTCTCGCCTCGGTACCGATATCGCAATCCTGCCGAATGGCGTACCTCTGATGACAGGCCGATCTGTTTTACCTGCTCTCGCGTCGGACACATCTCCCGTCACTGCCGCAGCCGTTGGTCCCCGCCACCTCGCCCCTACTCCTTCGTCGACCGCCGCAACGACTACGGCCGCTTCACCCCACGTCCCGATCCGCTCCGTGACGAGCCCGCTCCGAACGCTCGTGGGTCCAGCCGCTCACCTTCCCCATTAGGCCGCCGCTCCCGTTCTCCTACCACACGCCGCAGCCCTTCTCCTTCGACCTCCCGCCACTTCTCGGAAAACTAGCCGATGCAGCCCCCGGAGGTGACGCTGCATCATTGACCCGGCCTGAAAATCCTCTCTTGACCCCCGCTGCCCAACGTAATCTCTTGAATGTTCTCGTGGATGGTGTCCCGGTCCTTGCCCTCATTGATACTGGCGCCCAAGTGTCTGTCCTAAGCTCTTCTTTGCGCCGCCGTCTGAAGAAAGTTTTAACGCCTGCCGCCATGTCCACGGTTCGCGTCGCCGATGGCAGCCCCGCTGCCGTGATTGGAATGTGCACTGCGAGAGTCAGCATTGCCGGACGTCATATACCCGTTCTGTTCACCGTCCTGACCAGGTGCCCTCAGGACATAATCCTTGGCCTTGACTTTTTAACCGCCCATTCAGCTCTTATTGACTGTTCCTCAGGCCTTCTCCGATTGGATCTGCCCCTGTGCAATGACGACTCCACCAGCTCACCTCGCCTTCAATCCACCGAGTTTGCTCGTCTCCCGCCACAAGCTGCTGTCTACATCCCTATGTCGCCTTCTCCTCCCGTCCCTGATGGAGACTACGTCGCCTGCCCTATCACCGCTGTGATTCTGAACCGTAACGTCCTCTTTCCCCACACCATTGTCCACATCACCAACAACTGCACCTGCCTCCCTGTCCTCAACTTCAGCCTGTCCCCTCAGGTACTTCCGACCGGCATTTCACTTGCTGATCTGTCCCCATTGACCGATTGCACAGTCTCTGTCCTGGCTCCTGACCCAACGACTGCCGTATCTAATGTCCCTACATCGCAGCCCTCCAGTGAGGATTCTATTTCCCGGATGATAGCGGCCGATCTACCCTCTGCTGATTCTACAGCTCTTCACAGTCTCTTGTCCTCCTACAGTGATATTTTTGACTTTGGGGACCGTCCCTTGGGTCAAACCTCTGTTGTCGCCCACCACATTGACACCGGCGAGGCCCGCCCTATTCACAGACGGCCCTATAGGGTCTCCCTCGCAGAGCGCCGTGTTATTCAGGCAGAAGTGGACAAGATGCTGGCCCGCAACATCATCGAGCCTTCGAGTAGTCCTTGGGCGTCCCCTGTCGTGCTTGTTAAAAAGAAAGATCAAACTTGGCGATTCTGCGTCGATTACCGCCATCTGAATGCCGTCACAAAGAAAGACGTCTACCCTTTGCCCCGAATTGACGACGCTCTCGACTGCTTGCACGGCGCCAGTTACTTTTCCTCCATCGATCTTCGCTCAGGGTACTGGCAGATCGCTGTCGATGAACGGGATCGGGAGAAAACCGCCTTTGTCACCCCGGACGGCCTGTACCAGTTTAAAGTCATGCCTTTTGGCCTGTGCAATGCCCCTGCCACCTTCGAGCGCATGATGGACTCCCTCCTGCGCGGTTTTAAGTGGACGACATGCCTGTGCTACTTAGATGACGTGATTGTTTTTTCGTCCACATTCCAAAGCCATCTTCATCGCCTTTCAGCCATCCTTGCCGTCTTCCGCCGCGCTGGTCTTCAACTGAACTCGAAGAAATGTACCTTCGGCCGCCGACAGCTCAAGGTCCTTGGCCACTTGGTCGATTCTGCTGGGATCCAACCCGACCCCGACAAGGTCCGTGCCGTGCGTTCATTTCCCACTCCGCGCTCCTCCGGTGATGTGCGCAGCTTTCTCGGCCTATGTTCCTATTTCCGCCGGTTCATCCAGCACTTTGCGGAAATAGCCCGACCTCTTACCACGCTCCTCAAGAAGGACATCCCGTTCTCTTGGGGACCCCCCCAAGCTGACGCCTTCAGAGCTCTTATCAATGCCCTCACTGCTCCACCTGTGTTGGCTCACTTTGATCCTTCAGCCCCTACGGAACTTCGGACCGATGCGAGCGGCCATGGCATTGGTGCCCTACTTGCTCAGCGGCAACGCAACAAGCTTCGCGTTATTGCGTACGCCAGCCGTCTCCTTTCTGTGTCAGAGCGCAACTATTCTATCACCGAGCGGGAATGCCTCGCCCTGGTTTGGGCTATTGCAAAATTCCGCCCTTACTTGTTTGGGCACCCTTTCTCTGTTATCACGGATCACCACGCCTTATGCTGGCTTTCTTCGCTCAAAGACCCTACAGGCCGGCTGGGGCGCTGGGCTCTTCGCCTTCAAGAGTACACATTTTGTGTCGTCCACAAGTCCGGCCGCTTGCACCAGGACGCGGATTGCTTGTCCCGTTACCCTGTCGATGCGCCTTCCTCCAACGAATGCGAGGCTGACGCCTGCGTCTTATCCATCTCGGCCTTCCGCAACATTGCGCACGAACAGCGCTTGGATTCTTCGCTACGTTCCCTCATCGACCGCCTCACTGCCAACCGCTGTGATGCGTCCCTCGCCCCGTTTGTGCTCCATGAGAACGCCCTCTACCGGCGCAATATGCGGCCTGACGGCGCTGACCTCTTGCTCGTGGTCCCGCAACACCTGCGCCGCAGCGTCCTTGAGCAGCTTCATGATGTTCCCACGGCCGGTCATCTTGGAGTCTCCCGCACCTACGACAGCGTGCGCCGCCGCTTCTTTTGGCCCGGTCTATACCGTTCTGTCCGCCGTTATGTGGCCGCTTGCGAGCTGTGCCAACGACGGAAGACGCCCTCGGTTCTCCTCCCGGACACCTTCAGCCGATTCCCATCCCCGAAGACCCGTTTTCCCGTGTCGGCCTCGACCTGCTCGGCCCTTTTCCGGTGTCTGCTATGGGAAACAAATGGATCGCGGTCGCAACGGACTACTCCACGCGCTACGCTATTACGCGAGCGATCCCAACCAGCTGCGCAACTGATGTCGCTGACTTTCTCCTGCACGACGTCATACTCCACCACGGTGCTCCCCGTCACCTGCTCACCGATCGCGGCCGCTGCTTTCTTTCCAAAGTGGTCGCCGAACTGCTCCGCTTCTGCTCCGTCCGTCACCAATTCGCCACGGCCTACCATCCGCAGACGAACGGGCTCACTGAACGTCTGAACCGTACCCTCACCAACATGATTTCCATGTACGTCTCCGACCATCACCGCGACTGGGATATTAGCCTCCCATTTGTTACATTCGCCTACAATTCTACGCGTCACGATACAGCCGGTTTCTCGCCTTTTTATCTTCTCTTTGGCCGCGATCCTTTGCTGCCCTTCGACAGTGTGCTGCCCGCCACCGCCTCCACGAGTCCTTACGCTCGGGACGCCATCGCTCGCGCCGACGCTGCCCGTCTTGTCGCCCGCCAGCGGCTGTCAGCCTCCCAAGTCAATCAGAAACGACGTCATGACTGTCGCCGTCGTGAAGTCACCTACTCTCCTGGTTCTCTTGTTTTACTCTGGGTCCCTTCCCGTCGTGTGGGCCTTTGTGAAAAACTGCTTCCCCGATATACAGGCCCTTATCGGGTCGTACGTCCGGTGACCGCGGTGACTTACGAGATCACCCCGCTACATCCGCCATCCCCGGCCGCTGCACCCCGCACCGACATCGTCCATGTGTCCCGCCTCAAACCTTACAACTCGCCGTCTAGCTGGCCTGTGTAGTGCGCACCGGGACGGTGCTTTTGCCGCGAGGGGGGTCATGCTACGGACGCTGGGAGGACGACGAAGTGGTTTTGTTACGAAGACGACGCTGAGGTGCGAGCTTGTGTGCTGTGAGACTACTTCAAGTCGTCGGTCCCTTGCGTAGCAGATTACCTCTGCTGTTTCTATTGCTGCTTCTAGCCGCCACGTATCATTATCACGAAAATTGAAGGCTCAGCATAGTTGACGTCGAGGCAGGGCAAGCCGTTCAATTTCAATGTTACATCGGAAAGACTCTCCGGACATTAAACGCGGCAGCCTTTATGTGCCCATGGAGTGAAGTGCAAATAAGTTGAGTATGCGTGTCCATTATGCTATTCTAGAATATATAACGACAACCCATCTCAGCGAATCAAGGAGAAAGTCACCTCAATCAAAGTCATAATCTATACCTCCGCTCGGTGTCACGAAAGACTTGAACGTTATTACATTTTTTTCTCTATTACACCGGCAACAGATTTCCCCGCACACAAAAATTTGCTTCCGGTGTAATTGTCTTCAAGGACTGCTTCTGCTTGAGTGCTGCTAGCTGCTGTCGCATGTGCAAGGCCTCCGCCTTGTCAGGCTTCCGACTGAACGACGCTTCCGGGGCGTTTTACTCATCTTGTACGAAGTAATCTGATTTCCAGTTAGGAGAAAAACCGCAGGGAACAGCGCATGGCTCCAACTATTCTTCGGTGTACATCGTATTTTTTTTTTCTTTGTCTCTTTCAATTAATAATTCTAACGATAATTTTCCTATAATCAAGTACAACTCAAGAAGAAAACTGCAGATGCCCCTCAAATAAGGCCTTTCAGCCCATGGCGTCGACCGATTTTCGTGACGCCGTGGTTAGTCCCATTAAGCCGTGGTTACTGCCCATTCATCTGCCACTCCCTGCGATTTCACGCTAACAGTTCAATGGGTATTGGTCAAGGGGGAGAAGGGGAGAACCGGCCGATGCCATTGGCTGGATGCCTTGCTTTGAGGGTTGAAAAAAACTGCGCAAAGTCGACGGGACAAGAAGAGGCACTGAGCCTCTGAAACGACTAGCCCTGTGAGGGGCATTTGCCACTTCGAAAGTTGTGTCCGACTACAGCTGTAATATACCGTTCATTCCAATAAGGAACCCCTGCAAGAAAACAGCGTAGTGCAACAGCATTCGTCTCCTCTATAGCCCCGACCGCAGGCGCAGTCCATGTGTTCCGTGGTGCTGCACAGCTACTGCGCCCGGATCCGCGAAGAGTTCTACTACCTGGCCTCGGCCAACAGCTGCGTCACTGCACTCAGGGACCGCACCGTGCTGTGCAACCACAGCCCCAACCGGTTCGCGTCTCTCTCCAGCTGCGCACAGCGATGCGTGTACCCCAGCAAACCATCCGAGAGATGCTTCCACACGGCCATGTTCTCGCAGTGCGTGAGGTGAGCCGCTTTGCGGGATACGGAAATGCTTCCGTTTCCGGAATGCTGCTGCTTCCGCTTTTTCCTTCTCCTGAATATTGCATCGGTTTCTGAACGGTAGCCTCACGATGTTTTGCTGTTCGTGGGTCCAGCCTTCCTCCTGCCTATGTGCGGGAACTTCTGTTTTTATTCTTTAAGGTTGCCGCACTATGTATTTCTGCACTACATGTCCTTTGTACTGCTAAAACCGAGTAAAAACGCTGTTAGAACACTGCTAAATACAAATTCAATCTCAGTTCCCCTCTCCCCCTTTTTTCAGGGCGTGTCAAGAACGGAAAATGTAGAGGAACTAAAAGCCATCTGTGTCCAACGTTAGCCCGTATTGTCTGCCGGTGCGGAGTGGGTAATTTTTTTTTTTAATTTTTCTTATGCATTCTATTTCTTCTATAGAAAGAGTGAATTTAAAAAAGAGGCGCTAAAAACATTATTTGCAGCGTGTACAATGTGGGATTATGCCTTTATTTCATAAAAACAAATAAAATATGAATTGCACTGTATCTATACAAGAGAGAGTTACACATGCCGGTCATTCCAAGTAGTCCTGAAATTTTCACGGCCGACAAGCATTATCAAAGCATAGCCTTCTATATAGAGGAGGCGTTGCTCACGATCACCGTTTCAACCAGTTTTACCCTTGCGCTTCAGCGCTAAGCAGCTTAACGCCTTGCATTGGTCTGACTTCGAAACCTAGACTTTTGAAATGATTCCGCATGCGTTACCTGTCCGTTAGCGTGTATTCGCCACGGACATCGTCATACGCGGCGCACACAAAAGGCAGAGGTGAAGAAACACGACGACACCCACCTTTGCCCTTCTTTGGGTTCTTGCATGCATGACGCATGTGTAGTGGTTCTTTGCAGCCCGGTTAAGTATGCTGATAGCTAGTGCGCTGATAGTAAACATGCAAGGTCATAATTCAAAACTGCGGTTGCTTTTTGAAGGATGGTTATCTAGATAGTACCTCTAAACTGGACAGATTAGTTGGGAGGAAATGAGAACTGTTTCGCCCTCCACCACTTCGTTTCAAAGGGGGCACTCTTAACATCCACCCATCCACCACGTGCTCCAGTATTCACGCTGTGATGAAAGTGGTACAAATTAACTGCCTTCTCGCTCTCAGTTGTGTTCTTGGTTGATTTGACGCAACCTGTTAAAATCTTAGAAAATTAAGGCCAAGCTATAAGCGCTGCTAGGATTGATCACCCGTGTGACTTGTGTGACTATCCAACATAGTTGAAACTTAGTTCAGCGCAAAAGACGAACACAAAGAAAGGAAACGACACACACGGAGCGCTTCTTGGTTCTTCGACTGTGAGCGCTCCGTGTGTGTCGTTTCCTTTCTTTGTGTTCGTCTTTTGCGCTGAACCAAGTTTCAACTATGTCCCACCAACTAGCCCCGCACGAAGTTTTGTTAAATCCAACATAGACCAGAAGTCGGGGTCGCTGAGCCTGGTGAATGATCAGGGGGCCAGCAAAACCTCCCTTTCAAGAAGCTTGCTCGGCATGACCTGTTCCCAATGTTCGCTCCTTGCAGCCGGGACGTGAGGGGCAGTCTGTGGTTCTTCGACGGCACCGACTGCCGACAGTGGCACTTCCCGCAGGGTGCCTGCCCGTCGACGTATGAAGGAGGCAATGTGTTCCCGAACCTCCGGGCGTGCTTGAGGCAGTGCACGGGACGCAAGCAGCTGATGTCTTCTTGCCAAGTGCCAACCGCTGGCCCCTGCGAACCGCTCAGCCTCAGGTATCCCTACTTCGCGGCCATCACCTCTTCGTCAGGAGGCCGTCTCCGCTGCTTCGAAGCCTCGGCGGCTGCGCTGAGGCACCACCGATGCCCGACAGGATCAAACCGGTTCCTGACGCCGGAAGCCTGTCGGAAGGCGTGCCGTCATCAACCTGCGCCACAGGACACGCCTTTACTTTTTGTTCCGAGCGGACCTTCCGCGGAACAACTTACCGACAACGAGTATTTTCCCACCTTTGGGTCATTGGCCGCTGATGACGAAGCGGACGGCGTGGATCATGTGAACACGTCAACGACCAATAGGCTATCTAGTTCGGACCGACGAAATGAAAGAATTCAGTAGTACGCCTCATCATTGCAACGCACATCTTTTATTATAGGACGTTCGCATGTAACACCAAGAGAAGGTACTTTTTTATTTCGCCCAACACTCAACTGTAAATTTGGTTTGGTTTGGTTTGGTTTATGGGGTTTAACGTCCCAAAGCGACTAACTGTAAATTTGAGTGTTGCAAATTTGAGTATGCGTGATCGACCGTACAGCTCCGCAGCATTTTGTCGTGGGCTGCGCGCATTTGCCCATGATAAGCTCGTCATACATATGAGTTTCTTGCAAATGGTTAACACGTTTTTCGGCTATTCTTTCACGATATTTCTTTGTCTTATCTGCACACCGTTTTCAAGGTAACAGGCCTGTATAACCGATCGAAGTCATGCATTTGAGCCCAACCATATTAATTTTTGTGAAGTACCTGCTCCTTCAGGGTAACGGCGTGGATTCCGAGAGAAGGCAAGCGTAGCAGGGGGCGGCAGGAAGTTAAATTGGCGGATGAGATTAAGAAGTTTGCGAGGATAGGGTGGTCGCAGCTGGGAAAGGACAGGGTCAATTGGAGAGACTTGGGAGAGGCCTTTGCCCTGATGGGGGCGTAGCCAGGCTTCTGCTGCTGCTGCTGCTGATGATGATGATAATAATAATAACAATAACCTGGCGAGAACCAAGAATACATGGGTCACCAAAGGTTAGTATATTGCTAGTCGAGTGCTCGTATTTCGCAACACAGTCCAATCTCGAAGAAAGCTAATTTCGGCGCCTCCGGCTTCATACTTGACTCTCAAACAGTCGTATATTTAAGGGCTACAGAGCGGAAGTCTGGGACAAAGAAGAAACACGGGACTAGTGTCTTCTGGTCCTGTGTTTCCTCCTCTTATCGTCCCCGTCTTTCTGGCTGCTGCCCCTATAAATGTATAAAATCTCGCCTGTTTAGACATAGTGTTAAACAGGCAGAATGAAGGCTCGTTCTCTGGCCTCTGTGACACAGGTACGTTAACGGTAGTACAGACACACTATCTGTTAAAAACTCTGGGCGCAGCGAAAGTTCTCATTTCGCACGCCACAGATGCGGAGTATAGGACTTGGGTGCGGCATGTAAAAATTTTGGCTTTCTGCCAAGCCAAGACACGCTCCTGGTTATAGGCGTGGTGTAGAAACAATACACACACGGGGCCGACACTTTGATGGGCAGCAATCACGCATAAGTCACATACAAAAACTGAGAATACCTTGCGCTGTTCTATACTTCGTGCCCATGCTTTCAATCAGGCATATACGCACTTCATGACAATACAGTTCAATACCTGACCCGCCGCGGGGGTGTGCATTGTAAACACGAAAGGAATAAAAAGGGAATAACCTGTCTTCTAGCGCACCCCCTTTGTGGGGTTTCTAGCGCGGTTTGGACCCTGCACTCAGGGCCAACGTCACTTTGCTAGCTCGACCACACCTGTGGCCGCGAAGAACACCACCACCGAAGAATAGCCAGCAGGCAAAGGCGTTTATTGGGGAACTCCCCAAATTCGAATGACCTCCCTCGGTCGCGCGCTGGCAGCAGCGGAGGGCAGCAGGCAAGACAAACAGGCACACGAAAACAGTTCGGGTCACCTGGGCCGCCGAGGTGTTGTGTCCGCTGTCCCCGGCGTCTCGCTCTGAACTCTCTCCTGTGCTGCATACTGCATGCCCGCCACCGCGGCCGCCGACGACTCGATTGGGGGAAAGGAGGGCTGCCCACGTGATGACGCATGGAAGCGGGCACCTGTTCCCCGCTTCCTCCGCTGCCGCTCCGAGGGGGCCGGTAGGGAACAAGCCGCGGTAGGCCACAAGAGCGAAAAAGATGCCTCAGGCGAGCGAGGAGCAAGCAACGTGGATCCCCACATCTTTTAGGGGTAGGGCATGTTGCTCAAGCCCTGGGGTACATTTCTTCTACTGAAAATATCGAATACTTACGGTTGGCAACGGAAACAAATTCCCTCTTCAAAGCACGTGAACTTCTAGCAGTTTTGAACACTTTAACCGAGGTTTCAACCTCCTGTATTTGCTAACCTCAATACCTCCTCCCATTGCTTAGGGCAGAAAGTTACTATGCTTTGCAATGGGAATAAATCTATGTTGTCAAGAGTAAGCATTTGGTACAAACGTGATCAAAATCTACTCCGCAATTTTGAGCAGCAATTTGGAGCAGGGTACTCGTGTACTGTGACGAGACCACCACTTTTATAGTATACATTACATGTTTCATAAACATGAAACATTATGAAACATTGCATGTTTCATAAGTCATAAACTGGTGCAGGTTGAAACCAGCGCATGCGCAAACTGCTTATTTGTAAACAATATGCCCCTTCTCAGCGCAAGGTTCTCAGTTTAAAGAGCAGCGACGCAAAGCCCGACACAGGTGTAGCTTGGTTCGCGGCGAGTCGATGCGATAAAAGTGTTTCAAACTATGCAAGCCTCTCATATCACATAAAACAGCGCAAAGAAGAGTAAACAGACGCGGATAGGCGCTACCATTTCTCCATGTCCAAGGTCTGCGCCCTTCATGTACATTGCCAGAAAATCTATACAGCGCCATCGCCGCTAAGCCTAGTGGCCTGTCACGTTCTGTTCTGAAGCCACTCATTCCTTCTTACGTAACGATCATGTTAATGGGCTATTTTTGAATGTTCAAATCCATGCGCCAGGTGATGGCAGTGAATACAGTGAAGCTCCGCCCACATTCTGGGCAGTCGCACAGAATTCCTCCACGAAAGATAAGTAGGCCGCTGTTAAAAAATAAGAAGCTAATTATATAAAAAAAATTATAAGCTCAAGGAATTTGGTATCTGGTCTGTTTTTGAAGTCAAACGTTAAAAAGTTGATTTAGTTTACTGCTGTGATTGGTCAGCGGAGTAATACGGGACCCGGACCATGGGCCAGTGTTACCAACTGCTGTTTTATCCTAGTATAGAAGCGCCTGTGGCCTGGCGCTGGGCTTCTGCGGGATAAAACGCTTGGCAATACGTCATTGGCCGCACATATGTGTAACTGAAAATAGCATGTTCCATGGCACTCTTTGGCCAAACCTGATCTGGCGCCATTCAAACTCATTCGCGAAGCGCTTTTGCCAAATTCCTTGTCATACTGCTGTCTTGCAGAAAATTGAAAATGAAACTGCAAAAAAGATCACTAGACGTCCGCTAACTGGAACTTAACTGACAAGTTTCAGGCTTCGTTTCCGTGCAAAATCTTTCTATGTCTTAAGGCTTCTTTACAAAGTTCACGTACACAAACACGAGACTTACTGAAATGGCATTTTGGTGAGCCTTCGTTGTGGCCTCTCAATATTTATCCCGCCGGCTTGGATGAACCTGACCGGTTGAAATATCGAAGATTTATTCGAAAAATAGGACTCTTGAAGCCACACACAAGGGATGAAGTGAAACCGCGTTTACTATTGTAAGTACGCGGAGAGTTATTTGTACAAAGCGGCTCTGTGCCGCCTAATCATCGTTTCATCAGACTTGATCCGGCGTCGTATCGACGCCTGCACCGAAGAAAATCTGGCAGACCTGCTGACAGGCTTCTTTTGACCTGAAGCGGTTAGTGCCGGCAAGACAGCGATTCCCGGGCCGCTGCGGGGCTGACGTCAGGAGGCAGCGCACCCGACCGTCGTCCGGCGAAACTTCGGCGAACGCCGGGAACTTGAGAAGGTCGGCGGTGCACGGCGCCGGGACAGGCTTCCGACAGGGAGGGTAGCGTGGGTTGGTGCACCGCCTCGAGCACTCGAACGCCGAGGAGAAGACGTCGAGGTCACCGTCAGCCGGACAGCCGCCCGACGGGAAGTCCCACGCCACGCACGACCGCCCGTCAAAGAACCACCAGCCCCTGTGGATGTCCTGCCTGCGTAGGCACGAGGGAAGCACAGATGATGACTATGTTGAATTTTTACTGCGTAAGGTATTTTTCTTTTAGCAAGTTTGGGTGAGGGTAGTACAGAGGACAAGTCGGTGTCCTAAGAGGTTGAAGAAACACCAGGACCCGGCGCGGTGGACAATATATATTTATGCTGCCCGAAGTAAGTGAGCACCTCCTTTCCTCGGCCGCAGCTGGCAGATTTGGATACAAGGAAGAAAAACTGCCCAGTATTCAGGTTTCACTGAAGTTTAAAGAAGCTCAGCTGGTCTGCTGTGTTAATTCGCAGTAATACTCTCTTTATGGAGCGCCTCGTAACCCGTGTGTAGATTTGATATAAAAATACACTGAAAATTAGCCTTGTGCCGCAAGCATCTGTATGCAGTCCGCTCCAAGAGGAGAATTGGTGTTGTCCTAAAAATAAGGCTACTATCATTCTTCCCGCTCAGAACTTTTGTTAACGACCATACACTCGATTATTAAATAGTGGATATCTTTTGTGCCCTCAGAAAGGTCGGCTTATTCAGTCGAGTGATCTGTATCGAGTGATCTGTGCCCTATGCGCTTTTCATTTTCTTATGGACGTCGATAATTAGTGCAGGCATCCACATGTCGTTTCATATTACTTGACATATAGATGTCAAGGTTGGTCAAATATAAGCCACATTTGACCGCAGCGCTCGTCCTTTCGTCCGTGACCCGCCGCGGTGGCTCAGTAGCTACAGTGTTCGGCTGCTTACCCGAAAGACGCGGGTTCGATCCCGGCCGCGGCGGCTGAATTTCAATGGAGGCGTAATTCTAGAGACCCGTGTACTGTGCGATGTCAGTGCACGTTAAAGAACCCCAGGTAATCGAAATTTCCGGAGCCCTTCACCACGGCGTCTCTCATAGCCTGATTCGTTTTGGGACGTTAAACCACATAAAACCAAACCAAAACCAAAAACCAAACCTTTCGTCCGTGTCACGCTGGTTGCGCGTTATATTCTTCTATTAATACGTCAGCCTAAAACCAGGCCACCAAACAGTGCAATACCATGTGTCATTATCTGGATGCCTTCATTTCTTCCAAGCAGTTAATGTTGGGCAGCTATAAACGAAATAGATGGCCGTAAAAATTTAGTGACAAGGAGTGCCCAGTGAGTCGCTTCAGGTACGAAGTTTGTGCAGTTTTCTGAGGGAAGCTCAGTTCTCTCTGGAAATATGCACGCTTGGCGTCGCCGCTACAAGCTCAATTGGTGATCCATGCATAGCCGCCCTTCAATTTAGAAATTGATTGCCCCATTCAGTCGAAATAGAAATTCGTAACCACTCAAATCTCAGGACACCATTGTATGCTCTTAACTAAACTAATGTACTCTGATCACGAATATACCAACATACTTGTCGCACGCTGTGAACAGTGCTTGGTCCAGGCAGGCGTCCTCCGGATGCTCGCTGAGCACACAGCTCCTCTCACAGTTCAAGACCGACGAGAACCGGTTCGGACCCCGGTTGCACACGAAGAAACGGGCTGCTCCCCGCTCCTCGCCGGCCTCGATGCAGGCGTTAGCTGAACGGCTGTAGCGGAACTCCCGCCGGTACTTGAGGCAGTTCGTGTACAGCACTCCATTGCACGAGGGCTCGGCCTGAAAAAAAAAAAATACGGGGACGAGACGAGGCTGCTTTCTGACTCCTACTGCAAGCACACATAGAGCTTTCTTTCAGACCCATTTGTCGGTTGAGACGCCAAGGAACGATAAGCATTTCCAAGCGGCATTGAAAAGCTCAGCTCAAAAAGATCCCCAGCGCTTGGCTCGAAGACTTGAGTAATCGTGCACACTTGGTTACGTGTCAACCACTGAGGAAACACTGCACTGACTTTCTTGGGCTACCGCTAGAGTGCCTTGTTTCTGTATTTTTTTTAATACTCGTGTGCATAATATGTCTCCATCCTGCGTCCGCAAGCACGTGTCAGCACTGACGCCACAGTCACGTCACTTCTAGGGCCCTCTGCGTTCGTACACGCCACTTCCGATGAAGTAAATTTCAAGATAAGGTAACCAAAACAGTTCTTGCCGTTTTTTGAAGTATTAGAAAAAAATAGCACTGATACGGAAATAACCGTCTTCTTCACTACAAACGCGCTTTGGGTGGGTGCAGGCCCAGCGACCATCGCTATTACACAAGAGTTGCACCTTCAGATCACGGGCAGCTCTAGCAGCAGCGGAAAGATATGGAGCATTTGCTTTAGTGTATAGGAAGTCTCCTAGTGAGAGGTGCCGCGACCCGGGTGGCAGCTAATGTCCTGCAGGCACGCTGAGCACTTTCATCGAGAATATGCTTTTCGTGACCGTTGAACACTTGATATAACTAGGATGCATTTCAGTGCTGAAAGAGCTACAGGTGCAATGTTTCATTCATCGTCGTTTATAGGAAGCCGAAATTTTTGGGGTAGTCTATTTTATTGCGCAAAAAGAACTATCGCCTTTTAGCGGAATTCGGACCTACACCAGACAAAAGAAAAATTGGTACCGTGCTAGCCATATGCTTTAGCCACTTCGCCGTTGCGTCAAGGCTGCGAGCACTTTTTCTAATCTGTGTTTCGTGCAAGGGAAGCAACACTAACGGCGAATATTTGTGTACAATAAAGAGAAAAGTAAATTGTGGGCGAGACGAGGCAGAATATCTTCTGCATGCAAGCCATTAAGCAACCATATCCACTTTTCACGAACTGGGGTCACATAGTGCTCCCATTTCTTGAGAATACGCTGAATTGACGATTTCACCAACAGTTGCGCAACGAAACCGCGATGCACTCTGGGAGCTGGGGTCGGCTGCCGCGTCGGAGTGGTGCGTGAAGTATTCGTGTTCGCGTCGCCACGCGATATTTGTCGCCATGAATGCTAGATTTGTGAGACAAGTGGCTCTGACTGAGCGGCATCATGTGCTCCGACAGCTGCGCGAAGCAGCGGACTCCGAATTTTTTGTATTCTCGAAAAGCAGAAAAGGTCCCCAAAACAGAGAGAAATTAGTCATATGATTGCACCTGAAGTACTTCTGTTCAGCATATTTAGCCGAATTGCTCCTGTTAATCACTGCACATTTGAAAATGGCGAATTTTTATTGTCTGAGCTCTGCAAAAGCCTTTTACGTGCCGTTCAGCCTTGAAGGGATACCTTTGAACTGCCAAAAAAAAGATGTGGTCGGATTCACTATCTTGCCACTTCGTTAAGCCGTCATTAAAGCGGTTTGCGCCCAATGTAAGGCTGCGGGTTAAGAACTGCGCGAAGCTTCATTGTCATATGCAGGAGTCAGTAATGGGTGTGTGTTTGAGGCGCGCATTCACATACTGATAACTAAAGACGCCATAGCAGTGATATTGCCTTCTATATTTCATGGAATAAGAAAGCGTGCCTAAAAGCCATGAAAATATGAAACAATTTCTTATATTTTGCTGTATATCGGTCTCTGACAATACGTAATATTCCATCTCAGCAACACGTCATTTTTACCAAAGCATCTTCCACCGTCTTACTGAGTATTTCCAAAAAAAAACGGCCATCTAATATCTACCAATCACTTAGCATGTTTGGACCTGTACTGAGAAAATAGCGGGAGCGAGTAGCACGGAAGGCGCCCTAGCGGCAAAGATTATGCAATTCAAAATGAAAAAAAAAATCAGTGTTGCAACAATCCAGTCAGAAATCAACCATTGATCACAAGTATAAAGACTAATTCTACCTTAACGTGGCGCAATAAAAACCTCCCCGATTTGCTCCTGCTGTCTCATTTTACACTGAACACACACTCACAATTCTGTGATAAAAAAAAGACAGCATAGACGATACCGCTTAGCGTTCTTGCTAGCAAGTCAGTCGAGTTTTTTGCGTAGTACTTGCCAAACATGCATCCAATTCAACTTGCCCAATTCCTCGTGCGATGGTGATGAATTGTTCGGAGGAGCGCTCCATGCTGTTCCCCTTTTGAAATGGGACATGTTTTACCCATGTTGTTGTACGCCGCTCGACAGAGCGTGTCATGAGCAGTAATTTCGGTTTGCCGCATGGAATAACTACGGAATTGCTTTGCCTATATACAAATCGATACCCTCAGCGCGAAATAGCCAGCAGGAGTTCGTTATATCCCGTTTTAGGAAAATATAACTTCGTCAAATCGAAATATGAAACACATCTTCCTAGCTTGCAAGGGTAAAAATTGCGTAGACACTTTGGCAACTAAAGTGTTGAGAGGCGGAAGCCGAGGACACTATGCCGTGACGACTTCCGGTGGATGTGACGTCACACCGTTCCCGTGGCTATATCGGCGTCCGCGCTATTTCGACGCAATATCGGCATTTTGCCTATAATTAACTAATTAACCTACAATCATCAACTTAGCTTCTAGGTTCATTTTTTCATCCTCTATCTGATGCAACCATCGGTTTTTCTTCTATCTTTTTTAGTTCCCGAGCGAGTTAAATGCATGTGACACGCTTTGTTAACGGACGACAGTATGAGTCGTTAAAGGCTTTAGACTTAATAGCTATTCCTGTCTTATATCCGTTATTTTGTTATAAGCCGTTGCGTTAGAGCTACGGATGACTAGATTTAAAATGTTTACGACGATATCCGGATGGTTCCACCCGTTGTCACTCACAACAGCAGATCGGAAACATTGCTTGTGTCATGGCTTCACCACTCACCGGAATACGAAAAGCTTGAGCCCATATGTCTTCGGGTGTGTCGGCCAGAGCTGTAGAACCAAGACCGTCCGGTTTGTCGCTGTGCTTGACAGTTGCACTGTCACCAGGGCTCACCGATGAGGCACCGGATACACTCCGAGCATCATGTACCCTGTTGTTCCCTCCACTAGTGCTCCCAGAATTGCCCCTGCTCCGAAATGAGACGTGGGTGGCCTTGCTAGCGCTGGTCTCCAACCTGCCGGAGGTGTTCCGCTGCACCAAGGTATATTTTTTTGTAAAGAAGCAAAGCAGCTCAACATTTGCATTGGCCCCACAATGGTGCGGCAACAAAATTACTGCGACCAGCAAAGTTCTTATATTGAACAAACAAGTCAGCACGTACGAACTTACGCTAACAACGTATCGGCTAAGGCATGCCCACCGGAATGAGCCCCGCTTAATTTCTGCCCGCACTTACCGCTTAGTCATTGTCGATATAAAGTGTAAAAGTGTTCGTGCTGCTTAGGAAGCGGGCACGAGGTTTTTCGCATAGAACTGACATTCTCCAATTCTAGCGACAGTGGAACGCGGTGGCCGAATCCTTTAAAAGAACGTGAATGAAGTAGACGCACTAATTCTCGGTCTGCAGACTGCATAAAGGCCAGCGCTTGGGCGGTCAGAATGTTTGAGTAAAAAAAAAAAAGCCATGCTCTTTCTATAGTTGGTTAGTGCTATTCCTAGCGAGCTTAGCTAAACTGCCAGAAGCGCGCCAGTAAACATATGGAGGTAATGGAAGGAGAAGCTCTGGGTTAGACCAGGCACCTCACTGTCAGTGTATTAAGCGGCAGTCAAACCTCAAGAACGAGGACGCACAGAATAGACAGCTCTAAGCTTCTGTTAGCCAGTTGGAACGCAGAAAAATTAATATCAATGACTTTTTTTTTCTTGGCACAATAAAGCCAAACTAAAATACAGAAATAGATGCTCCTGGCATTTTGCCTCTTTTTCTAGAGGCGTTCTGCGCAGATCAAGGTACGTATCAGCTGGCATATCGGTCTCTGTCAACAGGCGTATAAACAAAGCGGTCCGATGTTCAGCCAGCCGCGTGAAGGCAAGCTCCTAGCTAGGCGGAAAATTAGCAGCATTTCACATTAGCAGCATTTCGTTTAGCACCTTTGTCCTAAAGTCGTTTTGAGTCCTGAAGGCAGAATAAACGAATGTCAAGCATTCCTCGTGCTTCGACGAGCCTAGGCAAGAGATTCTACTGCACCGCGTAAATTGATTTCAGGGGCACTAAAAATGACAGGAATCGTAAACATAACACAACTAGGTACTACAAAGGTTAACACTTCCTTATGATCAGCCTGGTGGAGTTCATAATTGGGGCATAGGCCTATTTGGTTGGCCTGTAGGCAGCTCTCTTATGGGCTTCGTGTGAAAGCCTGTGATAACAAAGAAATATAAATCCGCCTGTGTAGGTGAGTTCGTGAAATAGCGGTATTCCAGTTTAAAGATTGTGCTATTTTTGTGTACTGGCAGAATTAAGTCTTGACCGTGAGCGCACCTTCCCAGTCGCGGTCGGCGGCAACGACTGTGTGGCTGCCCGACCGGCTCCCACGTCACCAAGAGGGAAGGCCAGGCGCGGTGTGGGCTCTGGAAGCCGACTGTCCACCGGGCTCAGCGCTGTCCGATTCAATCCAGCAGTGGTGGCCACGGCCGCCGCCACCAGGAGTGTGGCCAACACTGCCGCCCCGGTCAGTGGCACCCAAGGCTTGGACCTGCACGCAGCAATCGGCCGTCGCAAGGGCTTGAATACAAGGGCACTGAATCTATTTTAGCCACTTTATTGCTCTCAGTACAAGTAAACTGATTCTCTCTGGAAATTTTATGCTTGTTTGGCAACAAATAGTTAAAATTTGATTAGGTCATTGGACATTAGTAGTAGTACAAGACCTTTATTCGGCCATAATTTACAGGCCGAGTATGTCGACCGCCTGGGCGACCAGAAGTCGCTGTTCTTCCTCCCCTTCAGCGCCAAGCCAGTCGAGCCAGGTGGTGATGGATAAAGAAAGTGGGGGGTAGGAACCCGACTGCTGAGCAGCCGGGCAATAGAAGAGGCAATGGGCCAAGTCCGCATAGATACAGGGGCAGTGGGACAGGAAGGGTCTTCTGTCACGCATCTTCAGCTTCATGGTAAGCCTGTCACCATCCAAACTCATACCTCCCATCCTCCCATCTCATGCCTCGGCGTCATCCATAACGTCGGGGGCCACTCCACTCCTTATGACCCCATGCATGATCTCGAATCCTTCAAAACAGATATTCTCGCTGCGCGCATGATGGGATCCACTCAATCGGTGCTCATAACTTTCATTAAAAACAAACTTATTTTTACACCACTCGATTAAGTCTCGTTTCCGGGGTTCACCGCTTTAGCTAGTTAAATGCGCAGCAGCTTTTGGAAGTGCATTAGATATTCCGTTAGGTAGGCCTGTCAATAACAAATTAAATAAATGCTTTCTTACAGCAGGCCACCCTCCCGAGACGAATTCGAGCCGTTCGCTGCGACTGATGGCTCAAGGATCGCTTGAACGCTGGAGTTGACGCCGGGAAAGGCGTGGCAGCAGTGCGGGACACGATTCTTAATTCCCGCAGTAGTGGTGTAAGAAGTCTCAGAAGTGGCCGTGGACTCGCTATCCGACGAAGTCGTCGAGGAAGGCGACCACAGAGACGAACTTCCCGTCACTCCGGTCTGGTCCGAGGATTTGGTCGATGGACCTGAGTGTAGAAGTTGACGACACTGAGACACTTTTTACTGTGCCTTGCATCCTTCGACCGCGCATCAATTGTAAAATGTGGCTGCGACGTTCGTTTGTGCCTTTCCGAATATTACAGATGTTATTTGTAAATACACTGGAGCTAGTTTCCAGAAATTATTCGATACGTGTTTGCGATGCCGTTTGCGTCAGGGCCCTAAGTTACGGATTCAGAGAAGGGTTCAGAGCTGCAACGAACAACATGACCACTTATTCACATTTGGTCAAAGAATGTTTGACAAATACACTTGAAAGTAATGTTTCAAAGGCACGAAAGGTACTCCACCATGATGATGCGCTATTTATCTAACGATGCTTTCTACAATGGCCGTTATACCTGCGTGGACAAGGCTTAAACACGAGTGAGGGGCAGTCGAGGTGTGAAGATGCGACATCTAGAGGAGGTCACCAGTTTCACGACACAAGATAACATGCGCGTCTTCCTTTCCCCACACTACACAATTGTGACGTGCCATTAATATGTGGCGAAACACCGCTCATCTAGAGGCCAAATTTTTCAACCGACCGCGCTGTAGTATGGTATGGTATGGTATGGTATGGTATGGTATGGTATGGTATGGTATGGTATGGTATGGTATGGTATGGTATGGTATGCAGAGTTTAACGCCACAAACCTGCACATGGGCTATGAGCGACGCCGTAATCAAGGGCTCTAAATTCCCGAGGTTCTTTACGCGCTATAGCAACGCACAGCACCCAAGCGTATACAATTTACGGAGGACTACTCGGTAACCAACTGAGAACGTCAATCAATGGGTTGATATAAAAATGCTATAACCGCAGTAGCCCCAGCAACTACCTAAGTAGTCAGTATACTGAACTGACAATGAGCTCAACTTTACTGCACTGATGCCAAAACATTTGAAAAACGTACAGCCTTCGGTTTTGGCAGGTGCATGATGGCGCCACGGGCACCAGTGCTGTGAAGCCTTTCGGTTTGGGTTCCCCGTCGCCGCAGAAGATGGAGATTTCGAAATAATTCTGACCGAATCAGGCGAGTATCCCACCTAAATGTGGTATGAAACAAAACTGACCGCCAAATGTAACCTCTGTGCGAAATTTTAACCCGAACAAACGTGCGGTTAGGTCGAGAGAATTTTTTTTCAATTTTCTCTGATTTACGCAACAGTCGATATGCTAACACTAAACAAAAACCTATTGAAAGCACATAACCGTAAGCATGAAGGTCTGAAATGTCCATTACCTTGCCGATGCACTGTTCGCGGCGGCGCCGTGGTGATCGTTTTCAGGTCAGCGCGCCGGTTAGCACGACCAACCGCCGATGGCAGCGCAGACCGCGGGCGCGCAGTTGGTACAGCTGGATGCCGCTCACTCGTTCCTGGACCACGTGGGCGTTGGGATGGTTTCGGTTGGTTTCCGTAGCTCTGCGGTTGTTCTTGTTTGTACAGCAGGCTAGAATCGATAGTGTATGTGATACTCCCAATGGACGGTAGCTCAGAGGGCTGTCCAGGCTTCGGAGACGACATGGCACTTAATTTGCTAGGAACGGGTCCTTCCGCTTCTTCTGTTTCTTTTACTGTGGAACAGGCACGTGTCTATCGTGTGTGGCGCAATCGCACGCTCGCGCGCCTTTTATTTTTTATTATTTGCAAGATGCAGTATGCTCTGCCCGTTTCTTAACGTACGTACGCTGAGAATCAACATGAAGGTGACCACTTTTGGATTAAGCAGCCCCGATAAAGTGCTCTACAGTGCAGCACATGTTTAAGAAGGTCGAACAAAATACGTGCATATAGCAGGCCCCTTCATTAGTTTATCCTTTACAACCATATTTCTTTTTAGGAGAGTAAGTGATGACCACATAGGGAAAAATTTTTGCCCACGGTCAGCAAATGCTTAAGTGATCACGTTGACAATGGTGCAGATTGCACAGGCCCATAAGACCCTCAAGAAAAAAAAACAGGCAGTGTTTTGTTGCTTTGCACGTAAATTTCCTGCGACAGCCAGTACCAAGAAAAAAGATTGAAAAATAAAATGCCCCAGCCCCCGCCACAGGATGCAAAACAGCTACAGTAAAAAAAACCTTAGGGGACATTTAAGTCACCTTAAGAGTGGAATGTGATAGCAGTAGAGATCCCCATTTTCGCTACGTTGGTGCAGCCAAAGCCAATAACCGGCTTTAACCGGATTTTCTCAACATTCTTTCTTGTCTGTATTTCCTCTCTGCGCCTTCTCTCCCATCTGTCACGGTCGGGGGGTTATGATGAAGTCACTACGTTCGGGGAGCTCTCAATCCAGTAGGCTGGTTTTCACCCGCCACTGGGGGCAGGTTGTGATGACGTCACAAGGTCTGTTACAATATACTTCTCACGACCAATGAGTGAATTTTATGACACGTGCCGCCATTTCTGAGTAAAGTGGACTTTAATGCTAAAGCATTAAAAACAGGCGCGGTACAATATGATGGGCGATATGTTGCAACTTCTTTTTTTATTGCGGCTTTGAGGTCGCTCATGCACTATTAACCTCCATGTCTCGTACAACGCTGTGAGTGTGAAACACAAAGTCAATTGCACAAGTAAGCTAAACTGGGCTAGTCGGAGCAATTGCATCTTCGAAAAACGTAGCGCGAAACACAAGACACAGGTAAGCGCTCGTGTCCTGTCTTCACCTTACCTGTGTCTTGTGTTTCGCGCTACGTTTTTCGAAGATACAAAGTCAATACTCGTCTTTCTGTTTGTTGTTGCCTTTGCACTCGAGATCGCCCGCGCCATTCGCGGGCGCGGGCAGTGTTCATCTGACACCGATGCACAGTTTGGCACCGGCGCGCGGTGAAATTAGGTGCTTCCTTTATCTTAACATTGCAGTCTCACCTCAAAACCATGCAACACCATCTAACATCAGGGTCATGGTGGCTCTGGGGCTAGCTCCTTTTTCTTATCCCAAGCTGTGCGGTGACTTTGACGTCAGGCCGGGCGATAGTTTTCAGTACGCTAACACTAAGGCCCCCACTCACCGATTTCGCAACTGTCTGTCTGGCGGCGCAGGTTGCTCTCCCCTAGCAACCCGTGTCTCACAAGCTACACCGGTGGCAGCACCTGTCATCCCAGTGCAGTGGCGCCATCTCTTAACCACTGCGCCACTGCGCCAGAAGTGGTACGAGGACTCCCATAGGGATCTATGAATGTGAAGTGTAGCATGATCAGTTCCGCAAATGTGCGCGTTCACCCATTAACTCTATCGCATCATACCCTTAAGGCGGAGATTAACTGTACCCTCCAGTTTTTGTGCGCAAGCACTGAGGCCTCCACTCATCGATTCCACCTTTCTTTTTCTGAAGCCTGCTTCACCTTGAAAAGCGAGCCTCGAACTGAAACCGAAGCCGAAGTGAAAGCCGAAGCGCCAGCGCATCTAATTCGCATTTAGCCTAACCACACTAAACCGTCCATCATTTTTTGAACTAGGAAAAGGGTAGATTAAAACCTACGCCCAGCCTATTCGTCGCGCAGGAAGTGCCTCAACAAGGAAGAAAGACGAAGATGAAACTTCGTGCAGGGCGCTCTTGTTCTCTCTAGGTATCGAGCAACGCCATGGCATCCGACGGGTTTCTGACTGCCAGCTCTCCTGTCTCTTCGCGCGAAGGCCTCGTGGGCCGCAAGGAGCATCCACCTGAAACGAGCCAACAGAAGCTGCCACGGCATCGTGACAAAGCAAGCGAACCACACAGAGTTGATCCCCGCGGTAGTGGTGGCTCCACTCTTCCCCCTTGCGGCGGGGCTGAGGTATCAACCAATGATCGGCAGCCGCAGGTGCAGCGCATAGCAGGTCACCTGTTCCATGAGCCACCACAGTCGACTCCTTCGAACCCTCCTGGAGGTTCCAGCTCTCAACTGCTGGACGAAGTACGCAGGTAGGGCTTTGACGCGCTTTTGCAACGCAACTCTTTGAGATGTGATTGACACATTCGTTGATTAAGGCGTTCGGCCCTCATAACAGCCTTTGAAAAGTTAACATTGAAAACTTGTCATGTGCATGGAAGTTTTAGTAACTGCTATATTTATTTTCAATACAAGGCTTCTGGCGATGGTTTTACTTTGAGTAGGGGTGAGCATGGTATAAAATGCAACAAAAGTAAAACTGAGTACAGAAATGCAGCAAAAGACAACTGACGAAGCTGCATAATGCAACACAAAAGGGAATTACATAAAATCGAACAAAGCAGAGGCAGCAAAAGTACTGCGCACCACTATGTCTATTTAAACTTCGCAAGAACATGAAGCTTGAGCATCGCAGTTGTCATCGAGACAAGTCACAACGAATAGTTTGCCGCCTTAGGTATGGTTAACAATGTTTTCGTGTAAAGATCATGTAGGGCTAGCAGCAGATGCTCCCGAGAATCCGCCGTTTCTAGTCATGGGATCCAATGTGCTTGGAAGTGCATGCTGTCATGTGACGGGCTGGCATAGCCAGAGTGGTAATTTATTCCTCTCTTTAAACAAGGAATATTGTTATAATCTAACATTTCTTTAGGTCGACCAATTCTGTATTTGTACCGTAACCTACTCTCCTTAACATTCCTTCGATAACGATTTGCATGTTCGAAGTAAATGAAAGAACTGCAACGAATACAGTCGAAGCTGCCATCTACGGCCAGCGCCAAAGAAAGTGTTGGCTTTGTTGAGAACGAGCGTGGGCAGTCCTTCCTGACAGTAGGGTCGCAAAAGCCCATGGCAACCCGAACTACGTGCCAATGACAGGTTATGAGAACGGACTCGAAGCTCGTGCTCACCCTAAGGAACACTGACCTACCACTGCAGCAACGTTTTTGTACAGATCATGGGAGTCCGCCATTTCTGATGTCCCTCATTACAGAATGAATGAAATTTTCCGAAGAAACAAAAACTAATTGTAACACCTGGTACCTCGATCCTGGTACTTTATATTTCGAAACCCTCTTTTCATTTTTATTGCAGCACTTTTTGCACGGGAATTTCTTTGATGTCACCTACTGAACTACGCTAATCTGTCCACTCGGGCCTGAATGTGGGCATTCCGGTCCTGTGGTCAAGAGCATACGTGTTCAGAAGTCACAGAGCTTGCGACCTATGTGACCTCTGGCTGTAGGTTCCAATATCTCACGTAGCTGCTGGGCGCAACACAGCCGATTCTTCATCCGAGAAAGGGGCGAATTTCTAAGAACTACATTTCTTTTCTATCTGAGAGCCACAGCAGTACTGTGACGGCCGCGCACTGCGCAGGTGCCGCAGCGCTCGTCGTAGCCGAACCAGGAGTCATCAGGGGCACGATGGCACTACCTTCCCGTCGCGAGACTCCGTCGTCGGCGCAGGTGCTCCAGCAGCGTCCTCTGCGGTCCATCGGAATGAGGCGAGCACCACCCGTGCCCACACGCTTACACCAGCACCGGGTTATGGAAGCGGTATCAAGCTCGAGCACGTTTCCCTCCTACGTAACCCCCCAGACGACGTCCCTATGGTGCGAAGGCGCGCCCTACGTGACTGGCTGTGAGCAGCACCTTATCTACACTTTTGTCACATAGTGCGTTAGGCTGTGACTTGTCTTCTGCTTGACTGACTGAGGCGTCGCCGCAAAGAGGACCTGAAGGGTCATTAATTCATGCTTGCAGTAGGCGCTGTGAGAATAGAATGCAGCGACGGATATAAATAGAGGAAAAGGGGTGAGTGTGCTTGTAAGCGAGAAATTTGTATATGGGAACAGCAATATCCCCGAGTGTAGCATGCACGCCCCTCATTTTGGGTGCATTTCAGGCGATTATCGCGCTTGACAAAACTGATATTTTTTCCGGCTTTCCGTAAACTTTGGTACCGCCTGTACATAACAGAATTACTCATATGAAAAATGAAATGAGAAACGCAGCATCCGCCTCTTTATTGTCATCCTCCACTCTAGTTTCGTACACTACCTATTCCTCTAACGTATCTACCCTCTTTCTTTAACTCTAAGTTCCACACGGATTCACTCTGTTTCCAAATGATTGCCAGTGAAATGAGAACTGCGACGTAATCATGTGTGTACATCTCATGACGTCACTTCGTTCTGTGCCGGTGTGGACCTAACACATATACATAACACTTCGCTGATACTTAAACCCACGATTACTGTGAGTTTTAGCGACAAAATTAAAATTTGAAGTTTATTTCTGTGTTTCCAGCTTGTCTGCGCTACATCTTCAAGGCATTCACTATATTTCATACACGCGAGCAATACTTAATAACAGGTTGCATTTGTCTAAAACGCAATGCATATGTACTTAAAATTATCGTGAGCCGACTGCTCAGCAACATTAGCTTCAAGTGCGGGGAGGTAACTAGCGCGTTAGCTAAGCTTGCGTTTTGACAGAAATTTGCATTAACGAAAAAATATGTGGTGTCCATATTGTGCAATACTGCTGCTCAAGGACCTTGAGAGAAATTTGCATTAACGAAAAATACGTAGTGTCCATATTGGGCAATGCTGCTGCGCAAGGATCTTGAGAGAAAGTTGCATTAACGAAAAATACGTAGCGTCCGTATTGAGCAATACAGCTGCTGAAAGATCTTGAGAGAAATTGGCATTAACGATAAATATGTAGTGTCCATAGTGTGCAATACTTCTGCTCAAGGATCTTGAGAGAAATTTGCATTAACGAAAAATATGTAGTGTCTATATTGCGCAATACTGCTGCTTAGGGGTCTTGAGAGAAAGTTGCATTAACGAAAAATACGTAGTGTCCATATTGGGCAATGCTGCTGCGCAAGGATCTTGAGAGAAAGTTGCAGTAAGGAAAAATACGTAGTGCCCGTATTGTGCAATACTGCTGCTCAAAGATCTTGAGAGAAATTGGCATTAACGATAAATATGTAGTGTCCATAGTGTGCAATACTCCTGCTCAAGGATCCTGAGAGAAATTTGCCATAACGAAAAATATGTAGTGTCCATATTGTGCAATACTTCTGCTCAAGGGTCTTGAGAGAAATTTGAATTAACGAAAAATATGTAGTGTCTATATTGTGCAATAATTCTGCTCAAGGATCTGTCTCCGCGCGTTCCTCGAATTTTTTTGTAACACACGCAGTGACAGCCTGCACACATCCTGGCTGTGGTACACCATGACGGTGCTCATGGCGGCGGTGCTCATCGCTAGCATCACTGCCGTCTTCCTAGACATTCAGTGGGCTGCGGAAATGCCAGACGAGGACCGCAGGATGAGCGACTGGCATGCGGCTCATGGCACAGCCGGAGGCTATGATCCGGTGAGCTGCAAGGCACGCCGCCGGCCAGGCTGCATTAAACGCCTATTTCTTTCACCAACGCCGTGTTCGCTCATACTTGAGCGGATTTACCGTCGCTTCGAATTCTGCATCAGATTGTTGATAACTCCTAAGAAACTCTTCACAGTTTACATGTACCATTGAGGACTACGACGCATACACTCCATCGGCCAAAGGAATGTTGTGCTGAGCTGACAGAATAAATGTACACAAGCTCAAGGCGCAGAGACAAATGCGAAATAAACATGAAGCAAAATATTTCCCTTTTAACGTCTGTACGCGGTGAGCTGGGCGCTTTTCCGAACCTGTGCTACTCCTAATAGCGTTGTCTTTGATTCAAACGAAGTGCAACTATTCCGCATCGGATTCAGAATATGTTTTTTTGTATTATATCTTGCGAACTCAATAAACACTTCTCAAAAGAGTGAGCTTGGCGGAACTCACCTAGACGTTTAAACCATGTGGTCATGATATTTTGCTCTCATTTTCTAGCGTATACTGTTCCTACGAACATAAATGATTGCATCGTGTCTCGAGTACCTAGTTCGTTCTCTCCTTAGTGGCACGTCACAATTTTGTAATCACTTTGAAATTTTAATACAGGTGGGCACACGCTCGTATGGATTGAGATTCCAGTGTCTAATGTTTAAAGAGAATCAGTCTGGTTATATAATCTCATATTTTATGATGACGATCCTCTCTCCATTTCATTACTGTGCATCAAAATCATTTGTCGGTCGTCCCCTTAATTCCAGAGCCACTGAATAGCAATCCTCACTGAGTGCCGGCCCTGATTTCACTGTTGTCAGTGGCGGATCGTGAACGAAGTATAGCAGAGGATGGAAAAGATTTGTTACCATATATGTCCCCTACTGTTCATATATAAAAAAAGCCTAGTTCTATAAACTAAGGGCCCTGCCGCGAGTCAGCTTGGAAGCAAATAAATAAACTGGGCAAATTAAGAAAAGATTCTAGCCTCAGCGTGCTCCCGCTCCCGCGTGCATATTGCGTGCTCCCGCGTTCATCCGTCTTCACCAAATATGGAATATTTTTATTTACTGCATAACATCGTATTTTCCAGGCGTGACCTTCGTTTTACCGACTCTGGGCACAATATTATCACGAATTAGGAATTGCGCGCAGCCAGTGCCGCTAAGCCTGCGGCCCATTAGCACTTCAGTACGAAACGACTCGATCATTATCTTTATTTCTTACGTAACGGTTCACGTCAACGCGCTATTGTTGATAATTCAAATCCATGTGATGTGTGGTAGCAGCCAAGGAAATTAGAAGAGCTTGTCATAAATTCTTGCTAACATCAGTTCAAATGATTAGTAATTTTAACTAAAGGTTTCAAAAGCAGGCTTATCGTCAGGGCTGCATTTGGAAAACCAGGATTTTTCGACCTTACGAGCTAAACTCATGCTAAACCTAAACTTCTTCTATTCTAGGATATTATCCATGCGTTTTAATTTCTTGGCTCAAAGAACCCGACTTCAGAGCTACTTCGATGCTTCCGTGCATTTAGATAATGACCCGGAACTAAACCTTCACCACAGCTGCTCAATCGGTGCTTATAACAGTACTGCACAATAGCTAAAGGAAACTAACTAGTCATCCTCTTTTCCTCGTAGGCTAACACAGCGCCTCCCAAAAGCCCCATCTTGGCCACGTCCAATGCCACCAAGAGGCCGCACTCACGACGCCAGAGGCGGAAGAAAGAAGTCCCCAAAGCACACACCAATGTGGAGTCGATGAGGACGGTGAGCGCTGAGGAAGCTGCCGCCGACGCCGCAGGCAAGAAAGTGGCTGCGGTCTCGATTAACACCGCAGTGGCTCTGTCAAATACGAGCACCGTCACCAGCGCTTCTTCGTACTGGGACACGGACGAAGTCTACGACGACGCAGAAAAGCCTCTGCCACCGATAACAGAACCGGTGAGCGTGAGTCAGCTAACCAGTGGCCTTTAGACAGAGTGGATACAAAGTGGCCAAAACAGCTCAAGAGGCTTCAAGATTAGTTATCATCGAATGGGATGTTCGCCAAGATAATGCAGTTGCTATTCTGACTTGACTCGTGGCCATTCACAAAGACCCAAACCTTCCTTCTTGCCCAAATATGCTAACTGACCGAGGCCTGTCCTAAACCTGCTAAGAGTGATTTGAATTGGGCATGAAATAAACTTGGAGAAAGGTAGGCAGAGGAACGCATGTAGTTTTGGCACTCCTCTTTCTACCTGTGAGGAATATACGTTCTTGCCGTGCTAAAAAATTCCGCTCAATAAGGTATACTAATTAGTCCAGAAAGACGGCCTTGAAACTGGAACACTATGTGTCGTCAACGTAGCCAGTGTGTGCACTGCACGCACCCGGATTTGTTTGTTCGCAGGGGCTAGTGACCATGCGCTGCGGCCTCGGCCCCTAAGCTTGATGAGAACTGATGCCAGGTGGCGCGTGTATGTGCGCTTGGATAACACTTACCCCCAACCATGCCGTCGTGCACCGTTGCACGATAACCAGTCTTATAGGTGGCATCAGCAGTAAGCAGCTCCCAGTGTAGCGATTCGCGACATCAGAACACTCACAGCACGGCTGCACGTGCAAAACGTGTGTTGTTGCTCGTCCACTTTTCATTTTTCGTCTCGATTTCAAGGCTTACGTGAGGAAAAGGATGGTTACACGCACTAGAAAAAAGATATTCTCTGCTGTTCCACATGTGTGTAGGTGCGATACGAAGGCCTTTGCATCTGCCTGAAGTATAGCTCCCGCCCACGTATGTCTCGGCCCGTGACGTCGCAACAAAAAAACACATGCAAAGCATAGACGCTTCTGCGATGACCACAAGCAGGTTCGTAATGTGGACGGTGGCACTGGTTTTCGTCGCCATGTGAGCGTTACAGATTCTGTCCCAGTAACATTATAAGCCCACATCTTTCAACGCTTCCAGAGCATGAGCGCTACTCATCATGAAGCTCAGAAACAGTTTAAGTCAAAAGGGAAACCCAAACGCAAACATAACCATGGCCTTTTAAATGAGTAGACCTGTCTGGATAATTTATTAAAAGGTGGCATCTACCGGTTTCTGCTGCTTTGTGGCTTATTAACATGAACTGCGCATCGACATCGTGTCTCAGTAGCCTTGGACGGTGTACTGGAGGTTTGGGTAGTGTACGAGTGTACGATCATGTCTTTTGAAACGGAATGATGGCAGGTACGACTATTAAGAATTTTTTTTTTTTTTTGGGGGGGGGGGGGGGGGTTTGGCCTTCTTACTCTCAGAATCAACGGTTTCTGGTCACTAAGTGCCGAATGTTAATTTTGCATTTTTTGAAGAAGGCTGATCATGAAGTAGTTCACTTGCCTTTTTCCCTACTTTTATTCTAAGAATGATCCAGCCATTCTTTCTCCAGTAGACTAGTTCTTTTTTCCCCAGTCGCTAAATCCTAAAAGGTCGGTACGGCTTAGCTAAGATCGCACTACACCTGGATAAACACTGTGACCTCTCAGCAATACACACTCAATTATTGCACACGTATTTGTGCATGCTATTCATGACTCAGCTTGTACAAACTTTTTTAACATAGCTTTCGATTACACGAATTCATTTCCTTTGCAACATCTGGGCGTTCTTTTAACGCCCCCCACTGTGTTTTATCATACTGACATAATTTGTTTTGTACTTCTTTAGATTTTAATATCTTTTTTTTACATTGGGTTTTCTCTTTTCGTGCACAGATGTTTAAGCACCTTTCTCACTCACCTTATTTGTTTCCTTTTGAATGTGTCCCTTCAAACTCATTTAGTTCTCAATTCCCTCTCTTCCTTAGAAGCGCAGTCCGCGTACGCCGGCACATGTTTTGCTGTGAACGTCTAATGCCAATCTTCCAACCGCCCCTGCGTTTTGCCTCTAGTCGAAATTGTGCTCTAACTTTATGCACACAACGATCCGACCATACCGAAATCCAGGACCCATCATTTTTTACACATGGTTTGGTATACTTCACACTCATTGCCCACCGAAAATAGTCTGTTTCTTTATGACCACTGTACTGATACCCCTAACTTCAGTAGCCACCTTTCTTCGGTACACTTCCTCCCAGTTATTGCTCAAGCGATATTTTTTTTATCCTTAGTAACCGAAAAGATCTTCGAAGCCAGATTCCGGCCTTGGAGACGAAAACGGGGACTAATTTGACACCGCGTCCGGTGGTCTTCTATTGCAACTTCACGGATCTCCCTCGCATCCGCAGTCGGACAGCAAGTGCGGCGAGGCCATGTACCGGTTCTGCGGCGTGCTGTACCACCTGTACCACTACCAGGCAAGCACCGACACGTGCGTGTTCACCGTGAAGGACCACATTCGCGTGTGCAACCGGAGCCCCGACCGGTTCGCCACCGCGGAGCAGTGCCACCGCACCTGCGCTCTGCGAAACGAATACGGCGAGAAGCCTGAAGTGTGCTCAACGGGCCCTCTCTTCGCGCCCTGCACCTGGTGAGCACAAATCTTTCTCCTGGGCTTAGTCGTAGGCTAAAGCTTCATTAGTCAAGCCAAGCCACTGGCTTTACTTTGGGAAATTTCAGTCTACTATTTCAATGACGTATTTTTTGTGCTGGAATGCACTTTTAGCGTCAGAACTAAACGAAACATGCTTTACTATCACAAAAGTGTTCGGTAGATCGCGTAATTGAGATTTTCTTATAACTGAAGCGAGTAGCACACTCTCCCATTATTTGGAGCGTCTAGTTTGCAAACCTTGGCGCTTGGATTCACAAGGAAGGGGTTTATATGCATGCATACATACATAAATATATACATGGTTCACCGTACACATACATAAATAAATATACATTTCGGATGGCACGCAAATATTGCCTATGAAACCGATACTCGGGGTTTTACGACCTCAACATCTTCTTCACTGGCTGACGAAACGTTAACGTCCCTGATATGCTCCGCTCCTACGCGCGCGTTTGTCCGAAGCCCCGACGATGTTATGCTGGCGAAGAACCGACGTCTATACTCCTACAGTTCCACGGGTGTGACGTAATCAGCGCCATCTGATCCACCAGCCATTTTTCTTTTTTTCCCAGCCTAGGGGACCACAAGGGATAAATAAATTATGATGATGATGATGGCGACGATGATGAGAGTGGTGGCCGCATGATGGCCGTTCGGGGGTGCCATACTTTTCACAGACTAATCAATCTCAAAATCAGTACATCAAGGAAGCTCTGTGTACCTATTCGCGCAGTGGGTACACAAAAGTTCCCACGACAACCCTGCGTTTTCCAGTGCCTACTCATCATTATCACGTTAAAATGTCTGTTTCACACGGACAGCAAGAACCGATGTACCGGCTCGTCTGCATAGCGGCCTGATAAAGGGAAGCTGTCATATGTTCTATATGAACTCCAGAGGCGTGCTGAACTTTCCATCTATTGAACTATCCACCATGAGCCCTTGGAATACTAAATAGCCGCGGAGGAGCCAAGCAGCCAACCGCAAGAAATGTGATGGCATGCTTACGACAGAATGGTAGAAACGTCGTTAATCTTTCGGCTCATGGGCTATGGCTATACGCTCAAAGCACAATTCCGCCGCACCGATACATCCGACTCCATTCGTATAGCAACCTCTCACTCGAGGTGCACGAGGACATGGGGGATTTCGGCAGCCGCGTAAGCCTCTGCAAAGCCAACGCCGTCAAGACTGCAAATTCTTCGGGAGCGACCACGTATGAGTAAACTGGTGGCAGTAAATTTACAATAGCAGAGGGATCTGCGAGCTCGTAATAGGTCGCGTGTACGAATGTTAGCCAAGGTTTTGGTTGAACAGCATTGCAACCTGTAGACCTCTCATTCGAACTACAAGACCTCCCATTCAAACATGAGCGCAGGCTTGACGTGAAGCCGACGTGGGCCATCTTCGACGGCAAGCGCTGCGTGCGTTGGCCTTTCCCCGACGGCCTCTGTCCGGCGCCCAACAATAGCCTGGTGTTTGCCAGCCGCCGAGACTGCGCCCATACGTGTATTCCGCCGCCGCCCAAGACGATCGGGTCTCCCGAAAAGCGGTGCCCCGTAGGTCCCGGACCAGCGGCGACGTGCAGCCCCGATGTGCTCAGGTGAGACGGCGGCCCATGATCGGCCCATGATCGGCCCATGATCGGCCCATGATCGGCCAGGTGTCGCAGAACGATGTCATATGGCTCTGCGGCACCGAATTGAACGGTTAGCGGGTCTCTCACTGGGAGTCTTCCGGCGGCGCAATTGATAGCCGTTCTTCTGGCATACGCATGATCCGCTAACTAGACCTGACATTCGGTGCTCTGTGTATTGGCTCAGATGCAATGTAATGACAGAAGCGCGAGACCGTGTGGCCACCTTTACCAGCAGCACCATCTCGTGAAAGTGACCCGCATAAACAAGCACTTATATTCCAAATGACAATACTGTGGAACTAACATCAACGTACAAGTACCTTGGGGTGCACCTTCAGTTTGACCTAACACGGCATCACCATATCGACCTCACCCTAGCATCTGCTAACCGCTCATTTGGTTTTCTTAAACGTAACCTCAGATACGCCCCTATACACGTTAAAAAACTTGCTTATATAACTCTAATACGCCCTAAAATCGAATATGCTGCGGCCATTTGGGACCCTGTTCAAGCCTACGTTATCACTAACATTGAATCCTTGCAAAGCCGTGCTGTTCGTTTCATAATTTCAGACTACTCACCCTTCACAAGCGTTTCAGCCTTAAAAAAACGTGCCGAACTGGAATATTTGTCATATCGCCGTAAACTTGCTCGCTTAACCCTTTTCCATAAGCTTTATCACCACCCATCCCTTCGCAACGATTTGTTTCAGTCACTGATGCTATCTTTCCACGCCGGGATCATTCTTTCAAAGTTAAATGCGTAAACTGTCATTTATCGTCTTATGCCAATTCATTCATTCCCCGTACTATCACTGAATGGAATAGTTTGCTATCAGTCATCGCCACAGAAACTAACAATAAAAAATTTCAAGAGCTTCTTCGCTGTGACGGAAATGTGTAAAAGTTTGCTGTTGTTGTTAGTGCTCATTTTTTCTTTGTGTGATGCCTTATGTTTTAATTAACGTTTTTTGTTACACTTATTTGTTAAAATGTATCGCGATTACTTATGATTGTACCCCCCCCCCCCCCCCTATGTAATACCCTCTTCTGGAGGGCCTTTAGGGGTAACTTGAATAAATAAATAAATGTTACGCGCATGCGCAGCAGCGTACCCAGAAATATTTGACAAGCGCATTTTATAACGGGAAGTTGTTTATGAACGCAATTGTTTGCGCACATTGTGAGATTACCCCATAACGATCAATATATCCACAGATCACTCCTCGGGGCGCTTGTAGTTTTCTGCTATTTATTGTTATAAACGAACCCTGTTGGTTCTCTATGCCCGCTTTAACTACTCGGTGCGCGCAAGATAAACTCTAAGCGCATCAGTACGTTAGACAATTCCCATCAATATGCTCATGACAGTATCTTACAATATTCTACAGTCGCTTCACAATAAAAGTTACGTCCAACAAAAGTTGACTTGAGCCGGGCAGAGTTGCTCAGTAACCATAGCATCCAACTTTTGACAAGTTATGCTTGTGTATAAACAGTTGGCATACATCCTCTCTACTGGGACTTGGATTTAGCGATAGCACATGATCCAGAAGGGAAATACTGCACCGGACATGCCTAAGCTGTTAAAAGCGCATTATGAACATTAGGGCTAAAGCGGCAGCAAGGCAGAAGTTCGAGCATCCGGCCTATGAAAAGACGTAAGTGCTGGAGGCTAACCGCCACCATCTTACTCACAGTGCGCATGCGTGTTACCTCACCGGATATTGCTATGAGGCGACAGTGCTGCAGGTATGACTGGTAACGCGTTTCCGTACCCTTAACGCAAACCTTATTGTTCTGCAGAAAGAAATATGGGGCTAGTTGGCTCCCAACTTCCCTAAGCTAGCGTTGCGCCAAAATAAGAAGCTGACAAAGAAAAAATACCCACGCCATGCTCGCCCTAAATAGTTAGTAGGGTAAGAGTGCGGGCTAGTTGGTGATCCATTACATATATATACCAGCGCAAACCAGCAGGACACACGACGAAGAACGAGGACATACAAGCGCTGACTTCCAACTGACGTTTAATAGGTGAAAAATGTGCTTAAATACTGATTTCAAACAACAAAAACAAAGTATATTTGCTTGTCACTTCTTCAAGAAGAGCAACTCCGCATCTGACAAGGTGATTGAAGGCGCGCTGACACAATTATCTTGCAGCCCGGCTATCTCAGCAGCCTCCTTGATCTCCCGCACTATCTGGTCCGAGTGCCTGCTGATTAGGCCGATTCACACGACGGACCGTTCGCCCGCGGCCCGCGCACTACGTGTTCATGCGTCAGCACTTTGAGAGGCGCGCTGCCGGCCGCAGCCTCTCACGGCCGCCAGCGCGCCTCTCAAAGTGCTGACGCATGAACACGTAGTGCTCGGGCCGCGGGCGAACGGTCCGTCGTGTGAATCGACCTTTACCGAACAGCTGGCTAAGTCCGGAGTGTATTACCTAAATAGTTAGATAATGCTAATTTTGTAGCAGTCAGAACACGCCGCGCAGAGGCGTGATATGCTTGCTCCTGTAATCTTCCTTTGTATGGGTCCGTGGCGAAGTTTTTCACGCCAGTTCCTCGGGGACGCTGCTCATCTGTCTTTCCTAACAATATAAGACAGCCGTGCTGCTCTGCGGCCAACTTGAGCGCTCAAACAACACTACTGTCGGAAATGTCAATGTCATCCAAGGCGTGGCGGAGCTGCCAGCCGTATGACACGGCGCAAATTTCATAGCAGTTGTCAGTGTACTTCAGGATGACGATGCTCCAGAAACGCGCAGAGAGGTCTGCTTACACATTAACGGGGGTAGCTTTTTGTGAACTTTATTTTTTCTTTCTTTCCTTTTGCCCCTTTTATCACTATCAGCTTCCGCCTGCGACTACAGCGCAGAGAGCCAACAAGCACTCTCGCCCGGGCTCGACCAATGCCAAAAAAAACGCTTAAAAAATACGGCCCCATATCTTCGTCTGCTAGCAGAAACGCAGCAAGCGGAGTAATATGTGCTTCTTGTGAATCCTATCGGCACGGCCATACTTTGTGGAGTGCAAGTTGGCTTACTTACTGCCCTTTTGAGACTCCTCACAGCCGCAAAGGCGAAGCAGGCAGGCGGTTGTATGCGAGCATTTTTTTTTAATTTTTAGGTCGATCCTCAAACCCGGAAAATTTAATATATCCACATGTCTCTCACATGATTCTTCCATAGAAACAACTTGCCATCGATGTGGCCGGTTCATTGCAGCCTTAAAAGGTGGCTAACGCACGTTAGAAATTCACAAAAAGAATAGACAGGACAGGTACTATTCGAGAAGAAAAGGTTATCAATAAGAAGTTGTTCATCGTTGGTGTACTGCTCGCCCCGTCGATTCTTCTTGCATTCGCTAGTCACTTTGAAACACAAATCATGCCGATAGCAGAACTTCAGGCTATCGTGTCATGCATAACAGCCTCCCGCCGGTTGCCGTCTACCGCAGGTTTCCCTACTTCGCCACCCACTCGTCCAACAAGTGTTACGTGGCCTCGGTGGGGTTGCTCAAGAAGCGGCGATGCCTTGCGCCTCGTGCAATGTTCCTGAGCGCAAAGAAGTGCCGAGAACAGTGCGTCCGGGGCCATCGTAAAGGGACGTGAAGCCACGCCACAGACTCCTGCGCCACGGTTCCAGGCACAGCTGCCCATAGCCTACTAGAGCGCGATCGGGGGCAAAATAGTTGCAATGTGTAATATGTATTCATCGGTACTTTATAATGTCAGCAGCAGGACTATTTGCTGCCTTAAAGAATATATACTGAGAATACTTTTCTGATGTCGTAATGGCGTCTAAGGAATTTTTCTGATTTGGCGCTTGTTTCGGATTATTTTCATGGTAAACTTATATTATTTAAAACTAATTCCATGCACTGCTATTCATCGTTTTTTCTCAGGACGTGTTTTGTAAGTGTTATAACAACACGTTTCCTGAAAACCCAGTACGCGTAATCATGGGCGTCCGGAAGGGGGGGCAAGGGGGGGGCAGTTGCCCCCCCTGGAATTATGGATATTATTTATGCACTAGTTCCTTTTCGGTGCTAACCTACCACCGCCCCCATCCCCGGACATCGGGTGCCCCCCCCCCCCCCCCCCCCCCCCCCCCCCCCCCTGGAAAAAGTTCTGCGGACGCCCTTGCGCGTAATGTTTTGTCTATTCAGTTGCCTATTCAGTTTTGTCTCCTTATAACTACTGAACTGAATTTTTTTTTCGTGACATTGCATTTCTGAATATAGTGCATAAGTAATAAGCGTTTATCATTCGGGCTATATCTGAATTCCTACCTCTCATGCAAGCGGCGTGTGACCCGATGTAAAGGCCCTGTAAGAAAGTATGCTCCACGTGCTTCATTCTGTCTCCCCCTGCGGACATGTTTACTTTAAAATGTGCAAATAAAGGTGTTCAAGTCAGTACATCTTCACTTATCGAACATAAAATGTCTCACGACGCTAAGTACAAATATCGCAGATACATTTTGCCGGTCGCCACATAGACGCTTGCTTGCTTACTTCCTTGCTTGTTTGCTTCCTTGCTTGCTTCCTTGCTTGCTTCCTTGCTTGCTTCCTTGCTTGCTTCCTTGCTTGCTTCCTTGCTTGCTTCCTTGCTTGCTTTGCTTGCTTGCTTGATTTGCTTGCTTGCTTGCTTGCAGCAAGGTTGGTGGCCCTTAATCGAGAGTGTAAGTATAACACGCATCGCAGTATGGCACTCGCGCTGCACGCATTATTCCAATCTTCCTTAAGTCTGCTCCCGACACTGAGTATTCGTATTTCATTAAAGACAGCATCGTCCGAACATTGTATAGAAAATACGGACTGTTCTGCAGTTGTAAGGAAGATCTCGTGGCAAAATATTGTCAAGTCTTTATTCTTCGTTGTTCGTCTCTTTCTTTTTTCTACGAAGCAAACCTAGCAAACATAGCCAACTGCTCTTCGTAAACCATCTATAAGATCGCTTACAGAGAGCAGTTTGCTATGTTCGCGACAAATGACGCCACTAGGACTTCCGCCACTTCTGGCCTTCGGAGCCGGCGTTAGCAGCATCGGCGCGCACGGTCGAACGTCGCCGAGCTTCTGAAGAGCCCTTCAAAAACATCCGTATTCTTCCTTTGGAAGCCGAAATGTTAACGAAGGATAAAGCAAATATCTGGACAATCGGCCGGTGATCACGCGCACGCGCACGTTCGGTTGTAAGTCACGTGCGCTGAGCAGTGGACGTTCTTAATAGCTGTGAACACATTTTCCTCCATTCGGCAAACATATAGAGCTCTAAAAAGCAAGCTTTCAGGCATTGACCCGCTTTTAATCTGCAGTTCAGCAAAAAATTATAGGTCACATTCGAGCCGATGCGGGCAGTTTGAAGGAGACGAGTAAATCAGCTGGTTGAACTAAACATTTCCCAGTACCAAGACTATATGCGCACTATATGCAGTATATACTATATGCAGTATATGCGTATTCGCACTAAGTTTTTGTGCTTTCCGGCAGCTCGTCATCCACAGCTAGATCTGTAGAAGCGTCATGTAGCTGAGCTCCAACGCGCCGGGAGCCGTCGAAACGAGAAGGCCCGAAGGCCGGCGATGGCGGAATGGTCATGTGACCAAATATGGCGGCGCCCATTCTTCCGGGCTGTAAAGCGTCTATACAGCATACAATTCATTTCAGAATAGAAAGCAATGAGCATTTTGCAATACTTCAGGCTTCGTTCTTCACGCTCCCACGTCGTAATCTCTCATGCCGTGTGAAGGATTCCTGATGCAATTGCTACGAACATAGAGATGCTGAACTACAGGTAAGGGGCCTGGAACATATTAATACTGCGGCAGTGTGCATAAGAACGTGCGGCATTAAGCCTACGCTAAGGCACCTCATGTTCCGAGCACGTCTATTTTTCTGTTAAGACCAAAGAATCTCATATGGAAGCCATCGACCGCCTCCAGATAACAGCCAATAAAGCTACACCTTACACTGAGTAACATAGCCTTGCTATCATGACGTGGCATGTCAGAACCGTCCGAGCTCTGTCATGCCACATCATGGTATGAGCTTGTCATACAGCTGTTTGACACTGGCTATTCTCACACGTAGCATAGGAGTTGCCTGACATCTGAATCAAACTCTAACCTTGGATCGTACTTGCACGACGCCTTGCACGACGCGTCGTCGTCGTCGTGCAGCCACTAATGTGTTTATTTCTTTTTTTATGAGAGTCACCTCCGGTACGGTGCGCAGAAAGACCGCCTGTAGCTGCCAGCAAATCTTGACTTTGTATAAATGGAGCGGGTAATCAGCGCGTAATGTACACTCCGTCTGTTTCTTTTCTGAACGGTTATTCTTTAGCAAAAGCGACATGTTTACAGATGCACGAACTTTTCCCGCTGGCTTAAAATCCGAGACTCTAGCTTGGGAACTTCCCAAATCTCCTGCGTTTTATTTCGCAATGGCCCCCATAGTTGACAGAAAGCTTCATCTCACTTGGCCACATTCCTGAAGAAGCATGTACAACTTAAAGCTGCGCAAATGTACTGTTTTTTATTTATTTCATGCTGGTATCTCACGACACACGTTTTCTTATCTAAGCCAACAAAAAACTTTCAGTCGCCCTTCGATCGAAGTTTTAAATATGCACTACAGTGACAGAAGTGAAATCAACTATGTTAGTTTTTCATCCACCTCAAACACCATGCCATACAGAGCCGGCTGGCATTACGGGCCTACTACCACGAAGCACAATTTCTTAAGATTTAACGGTGAAGCTCTCTTCCCTTCACCTCATCGCTGTGACAAATTTCGTTCTATTCCTTAGGCAAATTGTCTTTGGAAAATTTCCAACAAGTAATGTCCGCCAGTTGGTAAATAAATCAGATTTATATGCGTAGTTCGTACTTTGGTGGCGTGCATGCACTAATTTACACGGAATAAAAAAAGTAGTTACGGTCAATTCCCACTTTTTAACCACCTACTGAATATATTTGTGCAATATCCAGTGATTCCGTCCTCATAAAAACATGTCAATATGAAGCGACACGCCATGTTTTGCGCCCGTGGTCTCCTCACCGGTTCAATTTAAAGGGAAGCTGAAACGGTTTTTTGAGAAATCGAGGTTATTCAGGAATTCGAATCTATCAAGCTTCTAGGTAATCCATGCAAAGTATTTTTGCACTAGCATTTAAAATGGAGACATAATCGTCGATTAAAACCGCGACGATGTTCAGGCTTCTCCTCACTACGTTGGAGGAGTGCGAGGAAACTCGGCAGTGACGTCATTATCGCCGAAACTTCAGATGTCCGCTGCTTACGCCTACGTGCTGCTGTGCGCCGTCAGATGGCGCCAAACAATGCATCGTGAGCTCCACCTTCGATGGCGTCGGTTTTCTTCTATGGAATAACCCTTTCTTCGCTGGAAACGTAGTGCGTAATACGTGACGTCATTATCGGGGCCTCTGACCGTCGCTGTGCACTTCAGAGAGGCCAGAACGCTGAAGACGACTTTATTCGGCGATTACGCCACCATTTCAAATGCTAGAGCAAAACGATTTCGCAGGCTTTACCAGCACATTTCGCTCATTCGGCAACCTTAAACTCATGGAATTCTAAAACTGCTTCAGTTGCCCTTTAAGGAGCAAAAGAAACATGACGCCAACAATCGCAGTCTTGTCAGCGCTGCCTTTCTCATCGCGCAAAGCCGCTCTACTCCAAAGACATGAAAGTGTCAGTCGCGAAAACTGACAGCCTTTCTGCACGACGCGACGTTCCCGTTCATGATACCGAGGGAAAAAGAAGCCTTTGCATGTTTGTCGACTATCCACAGTATTAAGAGCGATCAATAGCGAAAACGAAGCACGTGTTTGCTGGGGCCCTCTTGAAAGCATCAGGCTGTCGCCATGATGTCACTTCGAGTTCTTTTTATACCCGCGCTAGCCGCCGCTGCCAGACACTTCTTGTGGATGAATTGCAAGGCAGCTTCGTCGTGTTTTAATTTTGTTCAGGAAACATTCGCTAGACCAACTAAGCGAGAAAAAAAGTCGTTCGCCTTGCAGAAACGTGTGAGTTTCTCATGCACAAAGTGTCGGTTTGCAACGTGCGACCACTTCTACTCCTGGCGAAATACGTCGACGAAATCGCAAACTGGGAACTACGCATTTGGCTTTTCAAAAACGCAAGTATCATTTATGTTTTAAACTTTTTTACGTGTTCTAAAACATTCGCTGGCAGACCTGATCTCACATGCCATTTAGATCTTCCTTTGAGAAGGTTTTGAATTTTCTCAGTAGGCTGTAAGCAGCGCTGTCAAGCTTCTGCTTCAACGTTTTAAGTTCCCGAAATTATTCTAACCGCATTTTCACAGTGGCGCTACTGGCACATTCTCACAAAAAGGTGGTAGTACTGCATCGGAGCTTCGTTCCAGGTATTAACGTATTACATAATTAAGTGGCCGCAATATTGGTTTGGCCAGCTATATTGAGTTTGCCGATTTTTATCTCCTGTGTTCTCTTGCTCTCCGCGAACGAAAAAAACAAATTATCACCCGTGCTAAAAACGCCACTTCAAGGCATGTGCTCGCTGTTCCTCATATATATATATATATATATATATATATATATATATATATATATATATATATATATATATATATATATATATATATATATTATTCGACAAAAGTTTTAGGGGAATCCCCCAAGGTGGAGTAAATTGTAATAAGGGAGTAATTACTCATTGGCATCTACCCAAGCGCAGCCATACGGCTACAAAGGAAAGCTATACAGCTTTCTGACCAACACTGACCAACACTGTTCTTGACCAACACTGTTCCCACTTCGAGTTATTGATCAATTCGCTCTCGCCCTACCATGAGCTTGCCGTCCCGGTTAGCTCAGTTGGTAGAGCGACTGCTCCGGTGTAGCGGTGGTCCCGGGTTCGAACCCCGGACCAGGACGAATTTTTCTTTAACTACGAAGTTTCTGAGAAAGCTGTATAGCTTTCCTTTGTAGCCGTATGGCTGCGCTTGGGTGGATGCCAATGAGTAATTACTCCCTTATTATATTATTCGAGCGAGTAATTTCACCCTTTTGATATTTTTCTGATGCGTCCATTACGTTTTTCCTAAGGCAACTGTGCAACATCGCGAGACAGTTTTTGAAGTTAGAGCTTTTTTCTCCCTTCGCCTGCAAATTAGACTGCGAGAATTGTTTCGCACAGCCGCCCTGTCGAATCGCGCAATAAGCGAGCTTATGCTGGCCTGAATTGTTCGACGCTTCCATCTTACTAATAAAGCTTTGGGGGAATAATTAACTTTTTTTCACGGAGCAATAATGCTTCAGCTTATACTAATTCATAATGTATTATACGCCGATGCACAAATTTTGTTAGATTGCTAGACTGTGGTTTCCTTATGGCTGTGGTTATGGTCTGCGGTTTATGGTAATGGTTACGGTTATGGTCCTTAAGAGTAACGGACTGGATTCCGAGAGAAGGCAAGCGCAGCAGGGGGCAGTAGAAAGTTAGGTGGGCGGATGAGATCAAGAGGTTTGCGGGGATAGGGAGGCCGCAACTGGCACAGGAGAGGGTTCATTGGAGTGATATGGGCGTAGTCATGCTGATGATGATGATGATCTGGATGATGGTTTCCTACTGTACTCAGCAAAACTTTTCTCAGTACCATGAAAACGGAGGAAATTTACAAACAGTTCCCCCAAACACCGCTGCGGTGGTTCAGTATGCTTTCGGTTGGTGAGCACGAGTCTGCAACTTCAATCCGGGCCGTCGATACCTCGCTTCGGCTGAGTCAAAATGAAAAACGCCTGTGTGCCGATATTTCAGTGCGTGTTGAAGAACTGCCAGTGCTCGAAAATTAATCTGAGGTCTTCCACTAGAGAGTGCTTTGTAGCTTAAAGTACGCGAAAGCCGGTTAGGAACTTCACGTTAATTCTGATAATGAGCGGTTTTGTGACGTCAGGGAAGGGTCCAATCTGTTTCACATTCTTCGTTCCTTCTAGAAAAGTTGTTCCTCCATAATGTGACGGCAACTTGCTTCGCTCCCTTTAGATTTTTTTGTGACTTATGCGTTCCTTGGGGCAGCGATTTCCGGAGCCCTAATCCGTGCGCGCCATGTCCCACGGATGGGCCATCCCTAAATTTTTCTTAGGCTCGGCAGGACCCAGCGGTGAGCCACGACGAACTGAACGTGTTTGAAGACACAGGTTTCAGTGCGAAAGCACTACTCCAATGGGTAAACCCCGAACAAGATCTTGAGATGTTTGTATACTTGCGGTGCTTGCAGGTTTGTGGCGAGCGAAATAAATGAACAAAATAAACCAAAGAAATATTCGCGACTGGGATTCGAACCCGTGGCGGCGCGAACAGGTGAGTTTCAGTGGCCACTGCGCCAGAGCACAAGTATATCGCCGCAGCGGATCATTCCTTGCGTCCAACTCCAACACACTCTCGAGCTCTGCACTGCACATTGTCTTCTTGATCAACTCATGCTGCTATGAAACTAATATTCGCGCTTTGAGCTATGTGTCAGTAGTGAGAGATGCGTGCTGCATGCGTTGCATTGACAACATTTCCGCAGAAACGCGGCACTGGCCGCCGGAATAAACTGCGTAAATTGGCACCGGCGATGAAGAAGCTGAAGACGCGCGTAACTGGTTCCCTGGGTCAGTGGAGACCTCAGTTACTCTTTCAGGTACACGGCGGTGGTGGCCACCTGCAAAAAAACTGCTTTTAGGCGATATTTCTTGGTTAGCAATGCTAAATCGCCAGAATTCTTTTTTCGAGAGGTCACCCTGTTCACCACTTGAGGTCAAGATCACCGCGGATGGAAAGTTTATCCCATTGCCCCGTGCAGACTTGCGCTAGCTGCGGCGGGCCTGCCACAGTGGCGGCCAGTGCAAAGTGCCCGCATAATGCTGACGCCAGCGTGGCTGCCACCCTGCGTCGTGGTGGCGCTCCTGTGCGACCAGTGGGCCACCGCGGACAACGGAGAACAGCACGTGGAGAATGCTGGAGTTGCATCGGCATTTTGGAACCTCTTCCGCGGCGCTACCACTGCGGGAAGTGAGTCCCCCAAAGGTGGCTTCGTAGCACCACCTGTACGGCGGATGATCACTCTGGTACGTTGCCAGAAGGTAGTTCTTTTTTAGCGAAATATAAAAGTGTGTCACCGATCTTTTAGTACGAAAGCACTATCCGGTGGTTCTGACCCGAGCAAAATCGTCTGTCTGTCTCTCTGCCTTTCTGTCCGTCCGTCCGACCGTCCGTCCGACCGACTGTCCGTCCGTCTGTCTGTCTGTCTGTCTGTCTGTCTGTCTGTCTGTCTGTCTGTATGTATGTATGTATATATGTATGTATGTATGTATGTATGTATGTATGTATGTATGTATGTATGTATGTATGTATGTGTGCATGTATGTATGTATGTATGTATGTATGTATGTCCTTCTGTCTGTCTGTCCTTCTGTCTGCCCCACTGTCTGTATGTATGTATGAATGTATGTATGTATGTATGTATGTCTGTCTGTCCTTCTGTCTGTCCGTCCTTCTGTCTGCCCCACTGTCCGTCCGTCCGTCCGTCCGTCCGTCCGTCCGTCCGTCCGTCCGTCCGTCTGTCTGTCCTTCTGTCTGTCCGTCCTTCTGTCTGCCCCACTGTCCGTCCGTCCGTCCGTCCGTCCGTCCGTCCGCCCGTCCGTCCGTCCGTCCGTCCGTCTGTCTGTCTGTCTGTCTGTCTGTCTGTCTGTCTGTCTGTCTGTCTGTCTGTCTGTCTGTCTGTCTGTCTGTCTGTCTGTCTGTCCGTCCGTCCGTCCGTCCGTCCGTCCGTCCGTCCGTCCGTCCGTCTTTCTGTCTGTCCATTCGAGACCAACCTGGATCGCACAAATTCCACCGGTGGCAGCACCTGCCATCTTACGCCGTGCTTTCACACTATACAATAATGTAAAGATTCTCTGTATCTTTTTAAACACTTGAGATATGATAATTTGCTTCAGGAACATGATTCAAGTATTGTTTGCTGCGTTTTGAACCATTAACTGTATACTGAGATGTCCAATATGGCGAAATTCATGAAAGTTCCGCAGCATAGAGAAATATTCGCTCAAATTTCTTCTGATTTGTGTTGCTTATAATGTTACAAATGCTCCTAAAAGCTAACAGAACCGGTTTATGCCATTTTAAATGCACGTCAATTCACTTTTGTTTTTTTTCTGCGCCGTAAAACATGCGAACACTGGCTTCAACATTTCTGAGTCGTCCTGAACGGGAGGGGAACGATAACCTGACCGTGCTCACTAAATTGCAAGACAGATCCTAAATATTACTTAGAAAACTATTTTTGAGGTTTTAAACCTCGTTCCATGGCTACCGCACCAATGGTTGCGCTGTCGAATAAATTGGGTGAATTTTTTATTCCAAGTTTCTGTGGGATAATAATGGGCTTAAAAATGCTATTTCCTTTTTTGACAACTATTTTATACGACTGCGCCCTCTGCACCGAGAGTACAAAAGCAGGCCTAAAGAGTTTTCCTTAACGTTGAAGAAATGGTGGTTTTATTCACACAGGGAGCTACGGTCATGGATCTACAGAGGGCGAAACACATGTCTAGAACGACCGAACTGTGTGTTCTGTAGCTCTCACAGGCGCTGCGCCCAGGAAGGCAAAAAATTACAATGAACTCCTATGAGTTTAACCACACATGCTTACATCCAGACCATTTTTAACCAAATGTTATCACTAGATATCGCGTGTTCAGCCCGAAACACGCACAGAACGTGTTCTAGACAAGCGTTTTGCCCTCTGTACTATCAGCAACAAATGAAATGCGAAAAAGATAGCTGAAGTGGAAACAAAAAATACCAACACAATAGCCTCTGGAGAGCAACTACAAGCTAGGTTAACACTTCTGAAGAAGAGTACATGCCTTCGAAATTAAATTATCCATCGCTTGTACTGAGCTTCTCCTGGCTAAGAGCTTACAATTTTGCTTTTCGTGGCTCAGTTTTCTTATCCGCGTTTCGTTACTACAGTTGCGAGAGGTATAAGAGGGGACGAAGTCTTGAATATTTACTTATTGCTTATATCATATTTATATGCGAAAAGCACAGTAACTTTTTTTCTCTAAGTAGTTTTTATCTTGTTGTAAAATATCCAAATGTCATTGTCGAGTTTGAACGAGAAATAACCAGTAAAGTACAATTTTCTCCGAAATTTTTATTCCCTCTCATTGCCCAGGGAGTATATATGAAGATACATGCGCGCGATTAAACGAATAAAGGCAGTATCCTAGCGCGTTAACTAACAACATTGAACATGTCTGTGTGTCGTTGACTAGCGGTTTATCCTCACACGAGGACACTATTTTTCGTAACGTCTGGACTGCACGCAAACGTCTTAACTAATGTCGTTCTCCCTACACCGCCCCGTTTCTAGCAAGGTTAATTTGCCTTTTAAGCGACTGTCTGGCGCGCCGCAGTCTACGTCTTCGAAGATGGGAGACCGTCTTTTCAAATTCCCTGTCACCGTCAAAGCGGCCTCCTCCGGGAGCGGCAAGCTGAAAGCGAAGGAGGCCATAAATATTCCCGTTCACTCAAGACCAGCCAAGACGTGGCTGGCGAGAAGAAAGAACGGCATTACAGCTGGCAACAAGCCGTACCGTTTCAAGCATAGCTACGGCGTGCGACCATGGTCAGTGACGAAGGACATCGTCACTGAAGACGATAAGCCTACGCTCGTTGTGCAGGTATGTGCTAAAGTTCGGTGGTCGCTGTAAATCTGTGTCAGATAGGCAAACTCACTTTTATCGAGTGCACTTCAATTCGTTGTCACTTGGCGACGCGATTATACACGAAAAAACACGCATAATGATGATGTGAACTGGTAAAACAAGTACAGACTTAAAAGTGTTTAAAGAGCCCACAAATTTACTTCCGGCAATATTTCTTTTCCGCAACGAAAGTGCTTCAGGAGGCCTTAATATTAAAATTATTTCGACTAAAATTGAAGCTTGGGCTTGTTGGTTCATATCTGAAATATGAGGGGCAGCGCAAAAAGACGGCACAGAACACGGCAAAAACACAGTAACACTCTTGTAATGTGAAGCGTGACTTCACAAAAACAGTTGGTAGTCAGCGCCCGTCCTGTCTTCCTGTGTTTCTGCTGTGCGCTGTGCCGTCTTTTTACGCTGCCATCTAATGTTTCTTAATACTGAAGCGCTTGTAATGTATCAAGTTATTCAAAGTTAGACGGCTGCGGTGGCCTAGTGGTTTGAGCATGCCGGAGGTGCTGGGTTCGATTCCCAGTGCCACCAAGTGCCCACCGGTGATATAATGTGTACAATGTCTCCCCTGGCCTAATTCTCGGCTTATCTTGGTTGAAATTTTTCAGAAATGGATGTCTAACCGCACCTTGTACGAAGTAAAATACCTTCTGTAGGGTGCTCCTTTGCCAAAGCTACCCTTGCGCCATTAAAATACACAACATTAAAAGTCACCGCCAAAGCAAGGCATGAGCACGGTGCGGATTAGAAGTTATTCGCGTTTAGACCACTTAACGTTAGCTCCGTAAGCGCTTTTTGGTCAATAGACGTCAAAGCTACATTTTAAAGTATGCCGACGTCCTCTTTTTGCACGCGTTTGGTACAACTATAAACTACTGATGTCGAGCCTGCGCACATGGGCAGAGTTAAGTGAGTTCTCCAAACTATTTTCAAAGTCAGTGCGCTCTGCACGGAATGGCCGTAATAGCTCGTGTAAGACCGGCAAGAGATGACACTCATAATTAGTGAAACTCACTCAAAGTGGGCTTCACAATCAACTCCTGCAAAGATGGGCCGTTATCTGGCAGAGTGGAACACTGTACTATGTAGTGCTGGTACCACCTTGCAAGTTTTACACAGACCATGTACGCATGGCTTAAATAAGAGGTACGAGATGGGTATGACCGCATGTCCCAATTGGCAAAACCAGGCCCACAGCAAATGCATTGCGCTCCACTGTGCGCTGCAATTGTGTTAGGTTTTGCGCTGCGTAGCTTATTCAAGGTCAACGGTATTTTGAGCCGTATTTGCTGCGTCATACCTACAACAAAAACATGGGTGCGTATGGTTAGGAGCAGGCGAAAGCGAAAATAAAAAATAAACAAAGTCCATTCTTTAGAAGATACAATGCTGAGGCGCTACATATAACTGCGTAGCTATCGAGCACACAAGGACAGGTAAATGAGGGCCTCATTGCGGCATGTAAACACGGGGTTGCAGCTAAATGTAACCAAGCTTTTAAAAAAGACGAAGTGTCCTAGCCCAGTGAAACCAACTGGGGGCTGTTAAGAGTCGCGTGGCCTGCTCTTCAGTATTCTTTTCGTTCTTCAAAGTTAATAAATGGATTAAGTCTAATTAGCTTTGTAATTATTGACTTGAAGAAAAAAGTGTCAGTGAAAAGTTGTAGATCGTCTCGAAAAACCGCTAGCAGCGATGTTTCCATCAAGGTAGTCAGGGACAAAATTCTCCGGACCATGTGTTCCTCTAACGAAGCCGATAGCTCTGCTATTAGTCGGCGGCTGGAGACCACACTTGTGGAGGTAAAAGTTAAATTTTTGTTCTTTCATCTGCACAAGTGCGGTCTCCAGCCGCTGTCTGATAGTAGAGCTATAAGCTTCGTTTGAGGAACACGTGGTCCGGAGACTTTTGTCCCCGACTGTACATTATACTATCTTTACTGATAGACCTTAAAAGAAAGGTATCACGTGACCAGCTGCTGGCTCACATCTCTTCCGCAATATGCACGCACAGGTTCATCAGGGAGAGCACTTCAGATAAAACCCTATTTTGTTTCCTAAAACGTGTCCTGGGACGCTCAAGTGGCAGCATTGTCACGTGGAAGCTTTTTTTTTATTGTGCGAGCTATGGTTTGAGGCCGTTAAAAAAACGCCATTATGTAAAAGGGACTTTTGTGCAAACGTGTCAGTTTCTCAGGACAATAACTGAAAAGTAAACTAGTTAGACAACTAATTATTAACTTTGAAGAGCAAAAAATAGTGCAGACTAGGTCACGCGGCTCTAAACAACAACCAATTGGTTTCACGCGGCTAGGACATTCCATGTTCTTTAAAAGCCTCGTTATATTTAGCTGGAACATCTGGTATACGAAGTAAGCCAAAGACACTGGAACCAAGGAAAGCATAGAGGAATGCTGCTTTTTTTTTTTTGCGGTGTTGATCAATAGGAAATTAGTGGTGTAATCATTTTTACTTAAAGAATAATCGGATCCGATACCATGACCTCCGCATGTAGCCTCCTGTTCTCTACCAACTAAGCTATGGCGGCGGCTGTCCAGCCTTTTACATTCAATTGTATTTATGCTGCGCATAGCCTAAATATTTACGAAACTTTATGTTGGAAGCAAAAGCATCGATTCAATTTACCCAACTGGATACGTTCTGATGCCTGTTGCTGACTGATTAAGGCTGTACTATTCTAATGCACAGCGTCAAACAGAACCAACTCAAACGGAGCCCCTCCTTTTCGTAAGTGCTGCAAACAACACGGATACAGAGAAAGACGGACAAGAGCGAGCACTTGTCTATGTCTATTTTTCTCTGTGTCAGTGTCGTGAGCAGCGCTTCCAAAAATGACGTGTGCGTGCACCAACCGGCTCTGTGCGTCACCCTTCAAAGCCGTTCCATGTCCAGCACTGATCGACAAAAATTTTTGAATATTAGAATGTTTCAAGGTACTGTTATGGAAATATTGAATGCAATGGTCCATTGTTCCGGTGCGTAGCAAAATGTTTGTTTTAAATTTTTTCCACCGCTCGCATTCAGTAATTAACACTGCCATAAAAAAACCTATAGGCAACGCTTTCGAAGATACCAAACAGGTTAAAAGCAAAAAAATACAAGCCTGCCGAGGGGATCATCTGCGGATATATTGATTGTCATAGTGAAATCCTACAATATATGAAAAAATTGAGTTCATCAACTCTTTCCCGTTTAAAAATGCGTTTGTCCAGAATTGCTGGGTATATGCTCTTCCTCGCTGTTCTTCCACTATGCAGCGGGCCGGCAGCTACAGTAAGGCCACGTTCACCTTCTGCCACCTGTTGCTCCGAATGTACCACTACCGACCGAGCACCAACTCGTGCGTGTCCACCCTGAGCGACCAGGCACGGGTGTGCAACGTGAGCCCGGACCGGTTCCCCACCATGGAGCAGTGCCGGCGCGTCTGCCTGGGAAACCCGCACGATAGGCCACAGGAGTGCGAGATTGGTCCGCTCTTCTCGATCTGCTCCGGGTACAGTGCATTGCACGATGTTTTACATGGTCTTTCGACTCTGATGAACTGCAAACCCTGACGTGTCCGCCCGTTTACGCTTTCACGCACTTGAACGCCTTCATCCTATATAAAACCAGTCCATAGTCTATTGATCTTCCATAGACTTCTTATAGGCACTGTTGCCTTCCTGAAAACAGGCAGCGCAGAAAATACACGGGCAGAGAAGAGGCGACACGGACGGCGCTGAACTTCCAACAACTTTATTATGGGACAATCCACGAATTATATACGAACTGAACAACCCGCAGTCATCAACGACACATGCGCAGATAAGTTCGCTCATTGTCGGATAGGAAGATAGAAGCGCTGCTGACACAGGCTGTCCCAAATTACAAATCTATTTTGATTCCGCGATCTCCCTGGTGGTACTGTTTGTTCTTACTAGTGATAACGGTGCTCTCAATATTAGGGGAACAGTTACTGCACGTGAGACAGTGGCAACCGAGAAACCCTTCAAAATCTTCTCCTTCAAGTGCATTTTTATATTCTTTGCGTGTTCTCTTAACCTATCGCTTACGTTTCTCTCAATCTGCGCAAAATAAGTTTTTCCACGGCTTAACGGGATTACGGGATTTGATAGACTACACCTCCTGCGCATTCAACAAAAGGTCGTCTGTGCTTTTTACCGCAGAGACGTTGCTGGATTGCCTCCGGATCTGTCATTCTGCAAAGCTTAGACAGCTTTTTAGGTGCAAAAAGCACGTCTTTCAAGTCGTAACGCTGGGCCACTGTTTTCAGGTTGTGAGACAGAGTTGTTGAAAGTTCAATAACAATTAAGTTGTTGGAAGTTCAGCGCCTTCCGTGTCGATTCGTCTCTGCCCGTGTCTTTCCAGCGCTGCCTTTTTTAAATCATATACCAACAGGCCCAGTTTTACACCTTAATCTGTAGATATATCCTTTTGTCTATTCATAGTCTGTAGAAAAAGTATACTAAATTTTATGGTCATATATCTATAGATTGTTATAAACTGTCTATAGGATTTCTATTGTCTACTGACTAGTCTGTAGGATTTTTCTATAGGAGCACTATAGCCTTCACACGCAAAAGTCAATGGAGAGTCTAAAGACTGTGTAAAGAAATTTTGATCAGTAAGCGGCATCTCTTTCAACGAAGTGGGGGATACTGCAGACATTACCAGGAATTCGGGACCTTGCTAAGTATACCTTGCTACGTACAAGCGACGCGTTCAGAAAACCATGCCAGCTATTTCTTTAACTCAAGCTTAGATGCCCACAACTCTTTTGTAAAGATATCGTTGCTCTCTGTGAGACCCAGAAAACTGAATTGAACGCACTCGGCATACTGCTCCTGGACACCTCTACGATGGAACGCAGGGAAGACGTGAAGACCAAATGGGCCTTTTTCGACGGAAAGCTGTGCCGGGAGTGGGCGTTCCCAGAAGGCCTCTGCCCGGCATCCAACAACACGCAGGTTTTCACCAGCCTTCGCGAGTGCTCTCTCCACTGCATGTCTACGACCCGGAAGCCACATGGTTCCCCTAGCACCCGGTGTCCCATCGGTATGGGCCCTGCTGCAACGTGCACTGCCGACGTCCTCAGGTAAGGTACTGTGCGGTCCTGCTCGCAGCCCTCAGCATAGGTTAAAACCAGTAATGGCCCAACCTAGCAGCGCGTACTTGTTCTTTTTTTCTTTTTTTAAATAAACGGCTCGTCACGTGATCAGCAGGAACTGCTCATTTAAGGGAGTAATATCAACAAGACTGACTTCCAGGAGCTAGGTTTGAAAGGATAAGCCTAAGAGCGTGACTTGCAAAGCATGCATTATTGGTGTTGGACCGTGCCCAGGAAACTTAATGCGAACCAAAAATCATGGATTTCTCTGCATGCCAGAAACAGCGGCGAGGCACACGTCCATTTCGAAGAGTTCCGGAGCACATAGAAAGCGGTCGCACGTACACTCTTCTGCTGGCAATACTTGTGGCGCCTTTAAATGCTCAGATGTTCTCTCACAGATGCTACTCCACTACAAGCGGTGCACAAGTGGGTGGGTCTCTAACTCAGTTGACGCTGTTAACGTGAACAAAGCGAGAAAGTACAGTGCGAGAGGCAATTGCAGTTTCGATAGGCTGTAGTGGCCTTTGCCGTGTCTACTCGTAGCAGGAACTAATCAGTCCTCATATTTATCCCTACCCTTTGGCTTTGGCTACATAGATATGCCATAGATGTGAAACTGTTGCCGTTTAAGAGATCATTTCGATTGTATTTTTGCGAGGATTATTTATTTTTACGATATGAGCAAGAAGATAAATCTCTTAAAAGGTCGCTCATCCTAAACAGCGAAATGAAGACCAAAGACGTACTGGTCTGAAACAAAGATGTCTTCAAACGAGATTATTTTGTGCCCGAATGCCACGAAGCCCGCTTCTCCACCGGGTCGTACTGCAGATCACACGAAAAAAATACTTTTTCCTGGAAAGTTATAACTACCAAGCTTACTGCAGAAAACTACTTGTTTAGTAGTCACAGCCTAGCACCGCTCTTGCAACCGTGTTCTGTTGCAGAGTTTAACGACAAGCGTCCACTCCACACCCGCAGGTTTCCCTACTTCGCCGGTTACGAGTCAGGGAAATTTGACTGCTTCCGAGGGTCGATCAAGCTACTCTCTGAGAACCATTGCCTCGTGTCCCCAGCATTGTTTGCGACCGAGCAGGACTGCGTCAAGACATGTATCCAGGTGCCCGCTATGCCTGACATCTGCCTGCGCTTCTAGGTTGCTATCGTTAACAGGCTAAGCAAATCGCTGTCTCGCAAACTCTCGCCTGGGCATACTGAACAACTGAAACGAAGACAGCAGAGAAAGCAGCACACACGGACAGAAAAATATTTTCGTGACAATGTGTTAACCATTGCAGCATCATTGTATTCTGCAGGCTGCGAGAACAAGCTATGAAGTTTTCAACAATAAACCATTTATCCTCCGTCTCTCTTCTACTGCCCTGTATCTTTTCTCGAAGTAAAATCGTCAGCGCGCCTGTATATAGAGCACACGAACGCCGCCCTATCGCACAAACGAAGGGAAATTTGTAAGCAGGTATACGGTTCCAGCGACAATTCTTGCGCTGGAGCGAAGCAGCGTAGACACATGATTTGTCCCAGCAATTGCACAGCATCAGCAATAGCTGAGTTGAAAGAAGATTTCAGTTTGTTCCACAGCACACCGCTCCATCGCTATGGACAGGCGTGCTGACGACTGTACCTTATCTACACGAACGGCGTATACAGCCCAGCTCTCACAGTTTAGGTATACAGGTAGTAGCATGACGCTACAGGAGAAGCCCCCCTCACACCACTAATGTTACCTTTTAAGGAACCTCAAATGTTGAATAAGATGGGGTTGTCAAAGAAATGGAAAAAAAAAGTGGTCGATTTAGCGCGGTTGGGCCAATTGCCAATTTAGTGCGCCAGCACTTTGGTTTTCTTTTCGGTTTCGGTTCGAGGCTCGGTTTTCAGGATCAAAAAGGCTTCGGACAGACATCGTCGAAATCGGTGAGTGGCGGCATTAGTGCTAGCCAACTGAAACTGGAGGGGAAACTTAAGCTCCGCCTTCATGGTATGACGCATAGCGTTAATGAGTTAATGTCCGTATTAATAATGGGAAAGACAGAAAGGACGACGCAGACAAGCGCTGTATCTACAGTGCCTTGTCTGCGTCGTCCGGCCATCGTTCCGTCTTCCCTTCGGCATTATTTACAGTGGTAAGCGCTTTGCTCGAAGCTGGAAAAGAAGACAGGTAGTACGTTGCTCCAGCCACAGTGGCAGCAGCTACGAATAGACGGACAAACTCGGTAAGTGCAAACACGCCTTCGAAGCGCACATGGTTCATTGCAGTCATCAAGCGTGTGTTTACAATTGAGAATAAAAAAAATAATGCGCGGACGTTAACATTCTAAAACTGGAGAGACGAGCAGCGCGCTCCCCTCTCCGTCAGTCCCTCCTCTTCTCACATCTATGCTGTTCTCCCTGCCGCGCACAGCCGCTCCCCACGACGCCGTCTAGCGCTAAGGCTGGCTCTTGCAGGCCACTTCGCAGGCCGTGCGGGACGGGAAGCGGTTGGCGCCGATCAGGCACCGGTGCGCGGACAGCACGCGCGTCGACAGCCTGAAGCACCGCGTGGCGCTGCCTCCGTGAACCACGGAGGGTGCGTCGGCGGCGAAGAAGGGGAACTTGAGGAGCGCGCTGCCGCAGGGCGCCGAACGCGGGGCAGAGCAGGGCGGGTAGCGCGGGTTGGTGCAGCGGCTGGAGCACTGCTCGGCCGTGGAGAAGACGGCGCTGCCGTTGGCCGGGCAGCCGCCGCCGGGGAAGCTCCAGGCCACGCACAGCTTGCCGTCGAACCACCACCAGCCCGTGCGGACGTCCTGCCTGCAGAGGAAGAAACGGTGGAGTGAACCGCCAGAATGATGCAACGAACTGCCGTGTATCAAGTGCCCCGTTGGTTTTGAAGCATGAAATGATTTTAGTAGATTCCATTATCGGACGATTGAGGCGTTATAGTCCGATCATAATGCGGGACAGACCGCCGAACGTCAAGCCAAACCCCTGTCCGAACGGTATGCAGCTGGGCGCACACTAAAGAAACCGGCGCGCTGTGACCGGAAGCGTGCAGCGCGGGTCTTCGAAAATTCTTTAGTGAAGGCGAAAAGAAGATTACTCAGAAAAAAAAAAGCGAGAGCATCGCTCAGAACGCGCATCTCCAGACCAGAAGCGGCGCGCCTGTAAAATAAGAGTGCTTAAAGGGCAACTGCAGCACTTTTTTGCGAATTTCGCGATATTAAAGGATTCAAATCTATATAAGCTGTAGGTAAAGCATGCCAAGTGTTTTTGCACTAGCATTTAAAATAGTGACGTAATCGACGATTGAATTTTGCGCTTCTCCTCAATGCACCGGAGGAGTGCACGAAAACTCAGTGTGACGTCACGAAAGGTATGATTTCAAATTACCGTTGTTGTCAGCCACATCCTGCCCTGACTCGTTAGACGCTGCCAAACAACTCTCGGCAGGGTTCGCCTTCGGTGGCATTGTTTTTTTTTCTTCAAATCAGGCGTTTGTGCGCTGGAAATGTACCGATACCTTCGATGACGTCATCTTGCGCCCCCCACTGAGCGTTGTGCGCTGAGGAGAAGTCTGAAGGGCGGCCGGATTTTAATCGGCGATTACTCCACTATTTCAAGCGCTAGCCTAAAAAGACTTCGCATGCTTTACCTGCAAGTTTCACACATTCGACCCTCTTAAGCTCGTTGATTTCTAAAACCTATGCAGCTTCCCTTTAAAGGGACCCTGAAATTATATCGACGGTCATATTCTAATGCAACAGATCTGTAGAGATGGTCTTTGTTTATTCCAGTCAAGCTTCGTATCCCAGTGCCTCAGACAATACGCTAACCACTCCTTTGTTTGTTTGTTTTTACTGTGCAAATCAAGAAACGAAGAACTACCTATCGAAGAAACAATTGGACACAGAGCGTTACACAACATTTAGAAGAGAAATTGAAATTTGACGTCGGTGCACGTTAAAGATCCCCAGGTGGTCGAAATTATTCCGGAGACCTCTACTACGGCACCTGCATGCACAGCCCGTGCACACAGGTGCTGTGCATGTCCGCATGCACAGCTCCTCAGCAGATGCATTAGCGGAAGTTATAGCGAACGGTGCTCTTCATGGTGCCTCTGGTCACCATACTCGTATAAATATATCTGCAGATGATGGCACTACAAGCCCTCTATGACCAAATATCGGGCTACAATCTACCTATACGCCCGCACACAGCAACAGGCCATGAGTGGCGGCCTTCAGAGTAAATGGCGTGGGTGCTGTATACCATGGTATACCCATGTGGTCCAGTCCGGCTTAGCCATGAAAGCAAGGTGCATCACTTCTGGGACGCAAAGTCTGGATTTTTAACTTTCGGTTTTCTCTCCTTTGAAGCTCTAAAGAACAAATCAGGCACTCTTCCAGCGGACTAAGTTGCACAGGTGCCCTTGCGTATTGGTCTGATGCACCATCTATGCCCAAATGAAGTTGAAGTTGACACCTGCAATTCCTGATGTCTCTTGGCGTTCTGATCACTCTAAACACTTGAAAATATATACAGTGGATATCCAGTGCGCCACCACCTTTCACGCACGGTCCCCGCCTGCTGAGCGAAGCGTACCTCCTGCAGCCGATGAAGAGGGTCCGGTCGAGGCAGGCCTCGAGGGGCGGCTCGGCCAGCACGCAGCTCCTCTCGCAGTCGCGCCACGAGGCGAACCGGTTGGCGCCCCGGTTGCACAGCTGCACCACCTCGTCCTCGCCGACCGCCAGGCAGGCGTCCACCGAGGCCCGGTAGTGGAACTCGCGACGGGCCTCGGCGCAGTACGTGTAGAAGACAGCGCCGCACTCGGGCTTCGTCTGCCCAAGGGAGAGCGCACGGACCAACAGGATAGTAAAGTATATTAGCACGTTGCTGGAACGATGGCACGGAGGCGGGCGTTTGAAAGGAATGGTTATCGGGCGAACTCGATCGAGTCCGCAGAAAGTGCAAATATTTTTTTACAACAATTAATACAGCCTGGCTATGGAAATAACGTAGTGGGAATAACTTTAAGAAGCAGAGCAAAGCGTGGGCTTTTCTGAAAATCAACACTGAATGGATGATATTCTAGATGAAAAAAAAAAATTAGAGGGAACACTTAAGCTCCACGTTAAAGGTATGACGCGATAACGTTAGTGGGTTAATGCCCATAGATGCGGAATTGTTCATTCTCTAACACTAAATCTCTGTGAATCATCATGCCACTCCTGGCGCTGTGGCGAATCATCACACCACTTCTGGCGCACCTGCATCGCATGGCACCTGCCATGCGATGGTAGGTGCTGCCACCGGTGGGGCTTTTGCGACCCAGGTTTCTCTTCCCGAGCAACCTCTCGCAATCAACCATTAAATCAACTGCCGCCTGCCAGTGTGGTTAGTTTTCTAACAATCCGGTGGGAAGGTTGTGATGACGTCACAAGGTAACGTGACCTAGGTTGCCCACCTGCCTCCTAGGTTGCTTCTGTGGGGAATTTTCGAGGATTTTCTGCGACACAACCTCCTTAACACTACCGCGTTAATAATGAAATAATTTGACTCGGACATAGTAAGTAATGCGCACAGCAGATAGCCGGTCCTCTTCTGTTAGGGTAACCGCATGGGTACCAATAGAAGGGAAACGTTGCCGGAGGCGACAGGAAGTCGGGTGAGGAAAGGACATTAGGAAATTTGCTATCATAAGGTGTGTCCGACGCTGTCGCAGGAAGGGGCCAATTGTATACAGTTTGAAAAAAGCATTTGCCCAATAATAAACGCAAGCCTGCTCATAATGGCACTGATCACATCGAGAGACCAGTAGCGGGCTGATGATGCTTCTCCAGTCAGCTCTGTTAAGCCCTGCACACGCGCCGCAACGAAGCGTTTCCTGTGACGAGGCTACAGGGCCGGTAAGGATAAGGATGGCATGTCCTAAATGATCCCAAGCAGTGATACGTTATAGCGCAAATGCAACTTTGTTTATTGTTAAAAACAGGCGTATTATAATTCAGGACACATTGATAACTGATCTCAGAATCAGCCTGCAAAATACAATAGATTATTTTGTACATGACCTTGGCGGTACCATGCTGGTACGCCTCACACAGCTTCCACCGAGCTTAGAAGAACCAAGAGTGTTTACCGGGCTCCTAAGCATCAACGTGGAAGCCAGTGTGACGTCACACAAGCCGAGCAGATAAGTATGCCGCTTAACTGCCCCTTCCCTCCCTCTCTACACAGCCATTGTCGATAATTGGTCAACCGTAGAAGACTTATAGCCTTTTTCATTACCGAGCTCATCGAGTAGCAACTGAGCGTGGCCGCAGTTCGCATGCGCAGTTGCCGGTCGACGGGATAAGTGGCAGCGGTCTTCGAAAGCATTCTTTATGGAAACAGGAACACCCAATTAAAACGCCGCTGCATAGTTCCTTCCTGGTGTTATCTTCCAAATCTTAACGGAAAGGAAAGACAGTGATAAAACGCATTAGTAAAGTGAGGAGCCGCCACACCCAACAATTATGGGTAAAAATAAAATAAAAAAGAGATCCCCTATGCTCCTTGGTTTCGGTGACACCTCGGTTCTGTCATTTATGTCATAACGAGCACCTCTTTCCATTTACTTGTCTTCTGAATAACTCTGGACATAAGCATTTTCCAACGATGTAGAGTTCATGAACGCAGTTGATTCATATATTGTAATATTTCATTATAACAATCAATATAACCGCAGATCTTTCGTCAACAGGGTTGCATTTTTTGCTATCGTCAAAAGCTTTCCCCGGTGGTTCTCTATAGCAGTCTCAACTGCTCGATGCGAGGGGTGGAAAAACTTCAAAAGAAAGATATTGTTATTCATAGAAAAAGTAGACCATTACCTTCAATATTCGCCTAACAGAAGCTTACAATTTTACAATATCCAAAATTTGCAACCAAGAATGTTAGTATTTAAAACTGCGCGAACAAAACAAGGACCGAGCAAGAACACAGTAACACACACCTTTGCCTTTTACCATGTTTGTCTTCATTTCGTTGTTATTATCAATGCTCCTTAGCGTGTTCGACATGTCGTGAACAAGGCATGTGGCTCGCGATCTTCGTCTTTTTGGAGGTAAAATTTGCGACTGTTTCTGAGTCACTTGTGTGCCGCTAGGCGCCTGGCCATTATCGTGGATTGTTTGGGACGTTAAGGGGAGATAAGCGCACGTGTTTTAAATGTTGCGGATGGTTTGGGGTGTGCTGATGGTATCCACAGAGGTTATAACAAGACTGCGGCAATCTTTTCGAATTAAGTTGGAAGTCTGCGCTTGTGTGTGTTATAGTGTTCTTGCTCGGTCCTTGTTTTGTTCGCGCAGTTTTAAATATGAACGATTCAGACCAACTAGCCCGCCAGAAGATACTTTTGAAGAATGTTAGATATGTGCAAACTCCAGATACGTCATCGCATACGTAGTACGTACAAGCCTTTGCATTGCGTGCGTTGCAGTGTATCTGTAAATGCTGAAGAAAGTGCAAATGTTCGAGCTTTAGGTTTCAGGTTTCAGCCGTTTTCATGCCCAGCCGAGCGCAAGTGTACATTGCGTGCTCAGTAGGTTCTGGAAGCAGCACTCACGGGTCTTCGGAAGGGGAGCTCCAGCGGATTACGGCCGGTCGCGGTACTGCTGGCGTTTCCGTAGTCGGACGGGGCAGCGCTCGACCCGGGGACGGGCGGCCGCTCAGCGGTAGAGTCCGCGTCGGCACCTTCGTTCTCTTCTTCCTCGTCGCTCAAAGTGGACGGTCTCTTCCAGATGGCAGGCCCGCTACCCTCCTCGGCCCCTACGCCGGGCCCCTCACGCCGCGTGGCGGCGGTTGCTACGGCCTTCGGCAGCACCGCTTCGGTGCCCGACAGGCCTGAAACGAATAGGCGGCGTGCGTGGCGTGTAGCACACTTAAGATGAGCAGTAATGTAGAAGAACTTCTTGCTGGGCGAGTTGGTGCATAGCTTTCTTGGGATGGCGTTGCGTGCACGAACAAACGTACACAGGAAAGAGCAGAAGACTGCTCTTTCCTGTGTATGTTTCTTCGTGTGCGCAACGCCATCCGAAGTATGATGAGCAGGCACCCCTGTTACCATGTCCAGGAACAAATTTGTCACTTTAGGCAAAAAAATAAAAGGACAAGGAGAAGCCACTTCCATTTGCCATCTTTTATACACACTGCTCGACAAAAGCAAAACACTCAAACCGCCAAAGCAGATACCAAGGTCAGATTCCTGTGAAAACTTCTCGCTGAATTAACCGCGTAAAGGCATTATTAACTGGCTCTTTTTTTTTTTTTTTGCCGCCGCGGTGGCTCAGTGGCTATGGTGCTCGGCTGCTGGCCCGAAAGACGCGGGTTCGATCCCGGCCGCGGCGGCTGAATTTCTTTGGAGGAGAAATTCGAGGCCCGTTTACTGTGCGATGTCAGTGCACGTTAAAGAACCCCAGGTGGTCGAAATTTCCGGAGCCCTCCACTACGGCGTCTCTCATTGCCTTAGTCGCTTTGGGACGTTAAACCCCATAAACCTAACCTAAACCTAACCTAACCTAACCTCTTTTTTTTTTGTAGGGTTTATGAATTCCCCACCAATGTAATTCCATAAATCCCGGTAAGAGAGGAACATAAATGCTCAATAACTGAGTGTCGACCACTTCTCGAGGAGAGCAGGTCTCCATCAAAAACTGGACAATCTGCAGACCATCTTGTTTAAGCATCACGCATGTGACACTTCCAAATCAAGCGACCTTATTCGAAATAAAGCATTTTTGTGCTCGAAAGTCGCACACATGTGAAGGGGCATGCTGCTGTTATCTTATCTCGTGTGACTCCCTGGAATTGCCCACGCAGTTTTGCCCGTCAGCTAGTTCCGCACGTCGTCCAGCTTGAAGGGATTCGCGACAGCTTGCCATGCACAAAGTGTACACCACCGCTGTAGACACTCAAGAATGTATGCACCCCGGGGTGCATTGAGTTCCCAAGGCAAACCATCCGTGGTCTGTAAGCTGTCGCAAGAGTATGTCGGTGTAATCACTCTAGTAATTTCTTCGCCAAGGTTGTCAACAATTGGGCAATTACAGCACAATTAGTGAGCGACAGCTATCACTAAGTCATGTGTATGCATGGTCACGCATTTTCAGTGGTCACAGGTGCCTTGCTTTGAGAGCTCTGCGTGCATATACAAGTGAATAAAATGTCCCTGTTATCAGGAGTGCTTAGTTACATAAGAAGTTTTTGAAGCCTTTGTCAAATGGGCTGAGCGGCCTTTAAATTTACCACTTCAGTGCAGTAACACAGGCTTTCCGAGCGTGTGGTATTCACATCGTACATAGGTGACCCCTTGTCACATTGTCATTGTCACACCCTTTCAAAGAAGTGTGCGCGCTAGAGGACAGTTTCCTCCCTTTTTACTGTCATATAGGCGCATTAATGTTTAGAGTGTATCGTTACCGGCAGGTTCGTCAACAGTAGCCCGGCATGGTCACTTGTGCTACTTTTTTACTGTCACTCTGTTGCCGTACGTACATCTGGAAGGCGTCCCAGCTAAAAGTAAGCAAGTTTTTTAAAAATACAGAGTTCACGCTCGGTGAAAACTGGAGGCTGTCAAGAACCACGTCGCTTAGGCATTTTGTCGTTCTCTAAAGTTAATTAATAAGGACTAATTAGCTACCTTTTAACATATTGGCTTCAGGGTCAAATCAAGCTGTAGGTCGGCTTTAAAAACAGCTGGCTGAAATTTTTTCGCCAAGTTACCAATTACGCGGTTTTATTTATCGACCTTAAAAGAAAGCTAACACGTGACAGCTGCGGGCGCATATTTCTCGCCCACTGAACACACAAAGCCTCGTCGAGGACAGCGCTCCAGAGAACAGCGAATTCTGTGCTCTAAAACGAGTCTTGAGACACGCAAGCAGCACCGCTGTCACGTGGAAAGGTTTTTATTTCGCGAGTTATCTTTTAAGAACGGTAAATAAGCTGCTTTACATAAATGGCGACTTGGTCCAAATATTTCACTCGCTCGTTTTTCAAGCTTAACACTTTTTTACTGACACCTTATTTTTGAAGTCAATATTTTAAAAAGTTAGCTAATTAGTCTTTACTAAATACTCAACTTGGGAGAACGGAAAAATGCTGCAGACAAGGCCAAGTAACACTCAATATCCTTCAATTGGTTTCATTCGGCTACTGTCGGATACAACTCAAGAACGAAGCGGCTTTCGTCAAAGGATCCCCCTTCCAGCCAATGGCGTCGGTCGATTCTCATCAGCCCGGTAAGGCGACAATGTAGGGAGTGGCCGACGAAATGGGCTAGTCCCCTCCGTTCATGGTCGGGCACAGTCTCCTCCCTGCATTGTCACGTCGCTCCTTGCGTTGTCACTCTAGCAGGTTCATGAAAATCGGCCAAAGCCACTGACTGGAAGGGGGTCCTTTGAGAGGGAAAAACCGTCTCGTTTTATCCGACTATAGGCCATTCGGCGTTTTTAAAATCTTTATTACCTTCACCTGCGACGCCTGGTAGAGCTACTTCAGTCAATCAACAAAGACACGAAATGGACAAGGAGGAACTTCCACCACTTAGAACAGATCATATGGTTGACAGGTTGACAGACTCACCAACAGAACTACTCAAACACGCAGGACTACTAACCCTTCAAAACAGGGCAAAACTAGCGCGCCTTAAAACCATGTCCCAACTCGTACACAATCAATTAAAAGTCGACACTTCAAGATACATATAAAAATCACAAAAGCGACAAACACGTAATAATCACATACACACTCTAAACGAGTTTTCATTCCGTACTGACACTTTCAAATATTCATACTTCCCTCGTGCTATACGCGAATGGAACACCTTGAACACATCCATTGTTAGTAATCCATCATTAAATTCCTTCAGCACACGTGTGGAAAATCAACTACTTATATCTTAGTATTTATTGAGTTCATATATGTCATTACGAAGTTATTTCTTCCGTTTGTGTTTTCACTTGTGGTATTATTTGTCCGCCAAAATCTTGTCACATGCTCCTCATTCTGGTTTAATTGCTAAACGTATCTTCTAATGTATAATCTCGTGTCATATCTTTTATGTACTTCGATTAATTACCATTGCTATCTTTTGTACCTCTGTACTTTTGAATGCCCTCCCTGTTACGATCCCTGATGGGATTGACAGTACCGAATAAATAAATAAATAAAATAAAATCTGTTCTCCCTCGGAGGCATGCTCACCAGCGGCGTCGCGCGGGCGGCGTTCGTCCGCGCCCGCCGTGACTTGCCTCTCGAACCTGGCGGCGGTGACCACGGCCGAGGTGACCAGTAGCACAGCCAGCACGGCACCCCCCACAGCCAGGGGCAGGCCGCCCCAGCCACGGGGCTCGATGGGCACGGTGTCCGTGCACGTGGACACGTCGCGACGCTCCACCGCTCCGGCGCCTATGGTTGCCTGAGGACCCTCCGCGGCTACCTCCTGGACGCCGCCGATGCGCACGGATCGCGAGGGCCTGCGAGGCGGCACCAAAACATGCCATCAAACGAGCGCCTCAGCATCCTTTTGTGCCCATTCGTCTATTCTTTTCCATCCTTAGACACCTATGTAGGCGGCAGGAGGCGGGGAATAAGGTGTGAAAAAATATTACATGCGACCACTGGTCGATTTCATTGAGGACAGACCAGAGTGCTCTATTAAAAAAAGAAGACAAAATTAAATTTTTTTCTCCCTCCTGCGCGGCGAAGGAGTGACAGATATATGGAGAATTCCACTCGTCAATCCAGAGCAACGTTTCTTGCTACGCGGCGGAGAGTAAATGTCCCTGTGGTCTATATTTGGATCAGGTTCGCGGGTTCCAGAGGTCGCGGCTAAGTAATGAGCGTGTTTTTGGCTATAAGCAAGGCAAAACACAGTTCATCACTGCAGGAGGTGAGTGCTCTGAGTCATCATCAAGCGCGCTGCAAACTTAAATGTATAGTGGGCGGATGCACATCCAACTTCTGGAACCAGTAGCTCGTGACAACGTCGGGCTCCCTCTAGCATCATGCTCCTGTTTCGCTGCATGTCCATCAGGATCGGGTCACTCTGGCGGACTGAGTCACCCTGGTGCGGATGCGACACGCCTCTCAAACCGACTGCCACCTGTCCCCGCCCCCCTCTCCGCACACAAGAAAACACCCTCTTTTCCACGTACAGCACTGCCGTACTGCTGCTGCTAGCGCCGCTGGTGCTGGTGGTGCTACTGGTGCCGCTGGTGCTGCTTGTGGAGGAGCTGCCCGTGGTGCCCGAGTCACTCTCCATGCTGTACACTATGGTGTGTCGGCAGCGCCATGGGCTCGGCACAGCCTCCGGCAAGCCGTCCGACGGCTCGGTGGCCTTCTGTAAGGGCTCAGCAAAACGCTGCGCGGAAAAGGCACGGAAAAGACAGTCATCAAAAGACAGTGGAATTTTGGTGATACGCTGGTAGCGAACGGTACCCAAATTTTCGTCCACCCTCGCGACGTAGTATTCGTGGCAATAGGCGTAGCAACTAGCTCCATTTGTGTCCACGAGAGGCCTCACTGGGAGGCACCCTATGTCCAGAGACTGTACACCCGGATCTCATGACGAGAACACATTCTCACTGGCTTACAAGTGAAAACTTCAGGGCTGTGAGCTTAATAGGTGAGGAAGTTATCTTGAGATCCGAGAGTACTGTCGTCGCTCAGTTTCCTGCACGCTGCCCAACGACGACGTAAACTGCGCAAAACCTGCGCCGACCACAACAGAATTTTAAGTTTTCATAAACTGACGGACCAGACGAGAGCTACTGCCTGTGATATCCTCTGGTGCGGTATTTATTTAAGTATTTACTTATTAATAGCACAGCTCTGTAGCGACTGAAGGCATTATTGGAGGTGTGAAAATGACTACATTTCCTGATACGGCGATATATATATATATATATATATCACAATCACAGCACTGCGCGCCACGTCACATATGCAGCACTCAGTGACGCCAGCTGGCAGCTTGTTCCACTAATTGATCGTCAGTGGAAAAAGTATGAGGTTTTATACACATCTGTCCGGCATTTTACGCCGTTTTGTGATCGGTGTTCGCTAATGACTGCAGTGCCAGCATCATTAGAGTAAACTATTCACAGCGTGTCTTTTTCAGAAGCAGTTCTATCCTCAGTCCGGAACTAAGTTTTGAGGCAGATGCTGTTTTGTGTCCTAACCGGCGAGTGGCAAAGGTCCCAAAATTCTGTATAGGCGCTTTATCGCCGGCAATTCTAGCTTCGGCGATACTTCGGCTCCTGGGTCGACCATCATTCATCCCTTTGGACCTGCCAGAAAAGTTACGTTTCTTTTCTGCGAAAAGAGAAAATAAAATGGTTCATTGCGGGAACAATTGATCCAAGTGAAACCCAATGTGCAAGGTGTCACGCACACCTCGCCTATTACAGCGTGAAAATATTTGTGTTCTTTTCACAATCAAGTGCTTCCTTGCTGAATGCAAGCTTGTGTCTTACGTGCCTCTCTTCCTTCTCTCAACAACACGCATAATCAATTTAATCAATGCGAGAAACAGGGTTAGTCAGTACTGCATTTCTTTGTAACTTGAATTTGTTCAGTGTGGACATTATGGACGAGGACGTGCAGAAAGAAACAACAGGACGTAGCATTACGCTCCGGCGTTGTCCATCTCGTCAAGTCCTCGTCCATTCTGTCCACTCAGTAAGAGACGGGGGGGGTGTCAGATAGACGGTTTGCAGGTGGCCGGTGGTGAGGAAGAAATACCCCTGAACACAACCTGCCACTGTTAGCAGGTGGAGGTCAGTGTTTGCCTTCATGGCGGGCCTAATTCTGTCATATTAGGAAGTGCTGCGCGCCTAAAAGTAGAATAGCAAGTTGAGCACGCTTGTGGTAAGTCATGAATCTACAGCGCGAAAGGTGTTGCAGGCACAGGCAGAACGAACGCGGGAGTAACAGTATTCACATTCACGTGTCAACCCTCTGTGTGCTTTAATTATCTTTCACAGTGTAGGTTGATTAAAACGTATGCCTAAAAGGAAGATTTTCAAAAAATCAGAAAGCCATAGGCGCCCCTGCGGACGCAATGCAATAACGTTGAGACACTAGTCAGACAACAGGTGCAAAACGCGACCAGTACACAACTACATGTGTACGCGGAGCTCACAGGAGGCCTTTTTAGAAGCATTGACGGCGCTGCGAAGTCTTGAATGTTGTCGATAAAAAAACCCTGGCTGTCCAAATATCTGCAGATAAGGCAGATGCTAGGACAGCCTCAATCTCCCTTTCCCCCTCATAGTTCCACAGCCCGAAGCTGCCTATAGATGACGTGCTATAGATCTGTCCATTGTTGAAAAATGCTGGGTACACACAGCATCGCCTTCTGTTGTGCTAGTCTTTGCACATGCCTCCCTAGATATGCGTTTGTGTGAAAAGGAACCAACAGAAAATATGTTCGTTTCAGATTATGAAACGATTTCCGTCGCAGCTTTCTGTTAGGCTGGTAGTGTCCTCTTTGCGCGACACCTACAACAGGCAACATAGTTTCATAATTGGGATTCGAACCCATGCACAGCAATGCCCGTGCCCCTTTGCTTCTTCCAGGAGGAGGAGGAGGAGGAAAAAACTTTTATTAAGCAACCCTTAAAAGGAAGCCAGTGAGGGTGGGGATAAGGATAAGGGGGTTGCAGGAACAGGTGGGCCCTCGCGGTCGCGCTAGGTGGCCAGGAGCCCATGGGCCCTGGCGACCCTGTGGCCCAGGTCACCATCCGGAGCTGAACCTCCGGCTCGGAGCTGTGCAGCACGGCCTCCCATCTTTCCTGGTCGTCGAGTCTCAGAAAAGGGGGAGTTGGAGTATTAGGGCAAGCCCTAAGTATGTGATAAACATCCGCCTTTGGGTGTTGGCATAATTTGCAGGACGGATGATAGTCCCCTGTGTGCATGTGGGAAAACAGGTAAGGGTTCGGAAAAGTGTCTGTCTGAATCCGTCGCCAAACGACTTGCTCGGCCTTATTTAGCGATTTATGGGGAGGGGAGTAAACTAGTCGGGAACCCCGGTAGTGAAGCGTGACTTCATGGTACGTCATTAGGCGTTCCCTAGCACTGCGGAAGGAGGGGAGGCCGTCCACCGCCCGGTCGACGAGTCCTCGGGCGTGACTGTGTGCAGCCGTATTCCCCGGGTGTCCGCAATGCGCGGGAACACAGATGAGTGTGATGAGCCGACTCGGTGGTACAACACTGTTCAGAACACGATGTGCTGGCGTGTGAACCCATTGTTTGGCGAAATTTCGTATGGCTGATTTAGAATCCGAGAATATGTATTTGGCATTTGTTTGAGTAATGGCCAGGGCTATAGCTGCTTCTTCAGCCTCGACGGGATGTTGAACGCGATTGAGAGTAAGGGATGAGCAAGGATTATGATCGCGGTTAAGTACCGTGATTGCATAGGCTGAGGTGGTAGAATATTCTGCAGCATCTACGTATGTGACTGCTCGATCCCTAGCATAGTGTTTATGTAGGGCTGTTGCCCGAGCTGTGCGACGATCTTTGTCATGCTCAGGATGAGTGTTTCTAGGCAGAGGTGGAATATAAAGATTTTTTGCAAGGTCTAGAGAAATGTTATGCTGATCCGAAATTTGGTCGCCGAGGGTGATTTTGAGTCTTTTCAGAAGGTTCTGTCCGGTAGGTGTTCGAGATAGGCGATAGTATTGCCCCGTGAGGTGGGCTTCAATTAGTTCTGCCAGGGTGTTATGCACGCCTAGTTTGAGGAATTTGCTGCTTCCAGTCTCTCTCTAACGGCGGAGAGCCAAGACAACGCTTCTGCTGCAATTGTTGGCGTATCTCCGACTATCTTCAGGTTGCCATCCACGTCGACACCACATAAAAAATTGGCAGTGGCTTAGCTCTGCTATGCCAGGATATACGTAGCATGAGGTGAGGGCGAGGTGTCCACATCTCGGTGGACACCTGAACCAGAGGGAAGTCGCTTAACTGCCCTCTTGGAACAGTGGACACCTCAACTGTGCTTTAAGCTAAGTGACGGTATAGTAACAGGTGTGCGCTACATGCGTTGGCATTGACAATGTTGTTCCAGAAACCGGGCGGTCACTAACAATACTTACGGACTCTCTAACAGCCTGCCGAAACTACATGAATGGCAGGATAGGTCGTCACGCGCTCCGTATACTCCTCGCAGCGAGTGACAGAATTAAAAACCGGGAAGAACAAAACGACAAGATCCGACACAAAATTGTGTGGGTACCGGGGCACACGGGGGTGGCAGGGAACCGAGAGGCCGACAGGATAGCTCGAGGATACATTACTTTCCGAGCTTCCGACGAGACCGCGGAACTCGCGCCAGCACCCAGGGAATACTCGGCCATACTACAAAACTATAGAGGCAGAAGAATGCGATATCCCCCACCGCACAAATCTCTCAGCAGAGAGGAAGCTGTCACTTAGAGACAATTACAAACAGGCTCTTTCCCAAACCTACATATACTAAACAAAATGCACCCTACGATATACACGAACAAATGTCCCTGGTGCGACGAAAAGCCTACACTATACCACATTACATGGGCCTGCCAAAACATAGACGTGGTCCCCAAAATACAAAACCCGAGTGCGGAGCAGTGGGAGACTCTGCTGTCCAGCGACCGCTGCGAAGACCAACAAGGTCTGGTACAGCGAGCTCAACGGGCGGCAGTGGCCAGCGGAGCCCTGGACTGAGGGCAACCGACCACTGATTAGAGGCGGACGACTTCGACAGAGAAGGCTCCTGGGGGTAGAACCAAGACGTCTCTGAAGATGCCCCCAAACCGCAGGAAAAACCATTAGTGTAAATAAAGTTTTCCCTTCCCTTCCCTTCCCTTCCTTCCAGAAACGCGGCGTTGAGGCCATAGGCCGTCGGCGTTCGTTGTGTTCACAGGCGTTGGCGTCGGCAACGTTTTACACTCCGATCATTTTAAGGAAAGTAAGTGCGCATAATGGCTCCCTGGGTCAGAGGACGCCTGAATCGTGCTTATAGGTATTAGAGGTGATGAGAGAGAGAGATGTAGGCAGCAGGCATTGGCAAAGTTGTGCAAGAAACGCGGCTCTGAAGCCATAGGCCATTGGCGTTGATTGTGTTCATTGGCGTTTGCGTTGTCAACGTTTTACACTCCGATCATTTTAAGGAAAGGAAGGCAAGCGCGCGCGGCGAGGAACGTCAGCTGTGCGTAGTGACGTCACTTGCTCCTCGCGCATATGCGCAGTATGGTCATGCAAAAGAGCACGCGAAACTGCGAGACTGTGGGAAATTTAGCTCACGCTACGAAACATCCATATCCAACCGCTTTAAGAAGGCCGTGGTCTCCTCTCAATGTAATTGCATGACTTACCGTTTGCCCACGCTGTCCGAGGTGCCTGGCGCAGGTACCCGGCTGTGATGCCCCGACCCCTCGGTCGCCCGAGACGCGAAGTGGTGACGGTGGCTGCGCGGACCTCACAGCAGGCGGCAGCGGCAGTGTCGGCCGCAGTTGACCCTCAGATCTGAAGGCGCAGCGCTTGGCCGCGGGCAACGCCGAACGCCGCTCGCTGTCGCACGACTGCGTCTTGTCCGGTGGGCAGGACGGCAGCTCCGACTTGACGCTGTACGTGAGGTTCCCCAGTGAAAACTCTTCCGTGGTTCTCCGGGCCGCGCTGCAACTCATGGTGTCCTGGGGATACGAAGTGGTGATGGTGCGGGAGTGTCCGGTCTGCGGTCGGTGGGTGTACTCGGAGGCCGGGGGTCTCATCGTGACCAGGGACGTCTTTCGTGCTTTCGTTAAGATGGAGGACTGAAAAAGAATGGCTTCACGTGAACTCGCGCGCCTGCCTTCGCCTTGTCTTCGCCTCTCGTGCTGGTAATATTCTTCTTCTTCCTCTTAAACAGGGCGCATACCCACATGTTGTCCATCATCCCGGCTACAGCGTATATCACAGCATCTAGGTACCGGCGACGAGCGTTATTAAGCACGCAAGACACAGCACTTTTAATACTGGCGGAATATGAACATCTCGATATTCCTGGAGCAGGAAAATTTGACGATCTCGGCAGCTAGAGGTATCTCTGACGAGGTTGCGCTGCCGTATCCCCCTCCAAATTTCTATCTGCACAGGTCTGGCTTCGCGTTATCTCCCCTCTCTGCATTTCGCCGTGAGCCTGAATCGATCGATCATTCTTGGCTTCATTGTCGTCGTTCCAACTCTTTTGAGAAGAAGACTGCTGGAGTTGCCCTACAGCATCTTGGTCTTAGTTTGAGCAGCCCACTCTTGCTATCATTCGGTGCCACCAAGCTTGGGTTCAACCACAGGTCTGTTTGTGACGCTGTTCAAAATTTCTTGCTGGAATCTCATCGACTGCCTTGCTAAAGTTTACAGTATTTTTTTCTATGCTTTGTTCTATTTTGAATTAATCACTTCTTTATTTTTTTTTCTCTTTTTCGCTTTCTCTCTCTTCAATCCAAACCATACCTTTTTTCACTCTCTGCCCTCCTCGCGGTAGACTCCCCCGGTGTTGCTCTCCCGTGTGCTTTTCTTTTGCCTTTAGTATGTACAGGTGAATAGCAACCTTTGCCTCCAGATTCTTGGCTGATCCCCTAGTGTTGGTATGTGCCATCTTTTCAAAGGCTAACAACAACATCAACATGGAGGGATTGGCCAAGGTGTAGTGGCATAAACAAGGAAATTTCCATAGACGTGGTAATATTCACGGGTCGAATGTCGTCTTCTTTCGTGCAAAGGAATCTTTCGATATCCTCAAGCGGTTATTTAAAAGGTGGTTTTTGAAGCTAAGACATTCTTCTGTGCTCGCTCAGGTGTCTGTGAAAATGGTAGCAGAAATGGATTCGTTGGGAATTCCTGAAAAATCAAGTACGCGCGTCCTTAACAATGAAGCCTTAACATTTTCTTTCGATCGCATTAATTTTGACGGATAAGTAGCACTCGCGTTTTTACAGCAAATGATAATAGCGACTGAATGTACCGGTTATTCACGACCTAGTGTACATTGAAACCGATGTAATGTCTTGCATATAAAATGCACGATTTACCCTTGCGTTCTGAAAAGTACTAAATTAACAGTTTTAATAAAATTTTCATGAATCCGCTAAATACCAATTGCGAGTTTTTTAGAAGCATCGTAAAACGAAATGGAGAAAACAAGGTCCCGTTAACACAGTCTGACAATCAGCTCTCCACTCACCTTTGTGCAGGCTTTGCGAGTACCGTATGGTCCGGTGTATAAGACGGGGCTTTTTTTTAAAAAACCTTTCTGGTGCGTCCTATACAAGGGTGCGTCATATAAATGGATTTTTCGTTTTTCTTTTTGCGAGTTAAGGAATTACTCAGGTTCATGTTCAAGCTTTTTGCACCGAAAAATATTACTGCCAATCAAGCGGTTGTAACGGCTAATACTTCAATACGGGGACCGCCGTGAGTAACTTTTTTAGGTGAACTTTATCATGAAACGGCGGGATGAAGACTTCCGGGATCATAAACATGCGGCCGTTTCAGAGCCCCAAGCAAAATTAATGTGAAATGTCAAAAAATGCCGACAATCGCACTTCTCGCCATTGTCAAGACAAGTCAAGACAAGCCGCGTTTTGTTTTTTAGTCACCTTTGCAACTTTGCTCCGTGTACGTAGTGCAAAGAGAATGTTTCAGCCGCGTTGCCTCCAGAAATGGACGAACTTTTTTATAGCGCATCCGAACATGAAAACTTCGAAGGTTTTAATAAAAATAAAATGTTGTTATGGACACAAGGAGAGTTCTTTCATTTTTTTTCTTTTTTATCTAAAACGTGGGCGGGTATGGCGGGAGTGCTGCCTTTTTCGATCACTTAACTTTGCTTAAGGACTTCTCACAGGTACGGTGCATTTCGCGAGGGTCGCACAAGCATATTTAATTAAGCCTCACTAGCCTAACTGGGTAAATTTGGGTGCATCTTATACACGGGTGCGTCTTATATAACAACTTTTTCAATGATAGCCTGCATATATGGTGAGTGCGTCTTATACAAGGGTGCGCCTTATACACCGGAAAATACGGTATATGGCACGTTTGTGCAGTCACTCTCACCTTCCTCGACTAGCGACCCGTTCCCGAGCCTCACACTGGTATGTTCCTCGTGTGAATTCCAACATATTTGAGGAAACTGACATCAAAATATGAGTCGAAAGCTTAAACTCGTGTTATTGCGGCATTAATAGGATAGCACCGAATAACATAATTCTCAGCCATGTAACTCTGCCATGCATCCATTGGATATGACAACCTTGACTCCCTTTATTACATCGAACGTGCAAACTACATTTACAACTTACTTGCCATTAACAGCATTTTGCAACAAATTAGCACACAAATTCTTAATGAATTAAACAAGAGGATTCTTTTCTTGATAAATTCGATGCGCTTCTTAAATATACCGATGGCTCTGTAATATTTCTTGATTTCGCTAAAGGTTTCGAAAAGTTCTGCCATGCACTACTCTTATACAAGCGAAGCGTATCAAGTATAGATACACAATACTTAATTGGATCCGCAGTTTCCTCCAATTGCATGGTGGTTTCACTTCTGCAAGTAACTAAAATCGTCCTTAGACCTCGTGGGTTCCGCCAACCGATACGGCTATCCTGTTCTAAAAGTCCCCATGTCCTAGCTGCATTCTGCGGCGCTAATCGACGGAAGCCTTCTTTCAATAGCCCCGGTTAATCCCTTATTCGACTTCAATTTGCTCTTTTTCCGGATATCTCATAGTTAAACCTCGTTATAACGAAGTTGAAGGGGCCAGATGATTACTTCGTTATAGCTGTAGCTTCGATATAGCCCCTGATCGAGCGCCCAAGGGAATCGCCATTCTTTGTTATCCCTTCAGCGACGGTGTGTACATTGATTGTAAAACATTTTATTCGCCGGGAAGAGCTTGGCAAGAGGTCGCGTTAAGTGGTCGAGAGTGTACAATTGTACACTCCCGCCCTTGCTTCAAGCGGGATGGCACATCACGTGGGCATGTAGACGTGCCTCCTAAGTGGACAACTCGCGCCATCTAGTTTCTTTGCACCAAGGCTAAAGCCGAAGCAACCCTTGAAGATGGACGCCAGCGCATTTTACGGAGCAGCGCGTGAGTGCATTGCAATTCCTTTTCTTTTTTCGCTTGTAAATTATCTTTAGAACAATGGTGTTCATATCAGCGTAATACATAAGGTTTGGGCTTTTCACGTGCAAGAAGTTTTTGCAGCATGTGTTAAAGATGGTTGTGTGCCTCAAGGCCGCCTCACCAGGTAACATTGTTCCTGCTTTTTATTTCGTTTCTAGCTGGTAATGGAGAACTTATGCACATCTTTTATGTATTATAGGTCTTAGGGAGCACTCAGTATTGTTGTAACTCAGAGGTAGCAGAATCCCACCAGTTATCGTGCTCGAGGTAGCGTGGCCAGTTGTTGCATCACCATGGGGGCTCGTACAGGATGAGGAATGGTCTGAAGCTTCAGAGATTGGGGAATACGAAAACAAGCAGGTTTAATGGCAAGAAACTGTTTTACATAAATTTACAAAAGAAGAGCAAGGAATCAAAAGTTAAGGGTTCATAGCGTCGAGCGTCTGGATGAGCCTATTACCTAAGGCTCAGAGCCACTGGATGAACCTATTACCCGAGGTTCAGAGCCACACTGGATGAACCTATTACCCAAGGTTCAGAGCCCTCGTGCTCACTTTGGCCGCAGGTTAAATAGCCCAAGGCTCCGCCCTTTCACCAGGCGGCAATTCATCGCGACACAAAAAGATCGGCACTACACAGCACAGCCAACGAAGACACCTGTGGTAGAGCGCACCCGTGGGCACTGGCGAGGAGGAAGCGTAAGTCAGAAGCAGAATCCCACCAGTTATCGTGCTCGAGGTAGCGTGCCGTCAGCGCCGTCCTTGTTGTCTCTTCTTGTCCTTGTCTCCTTGCGCTGCTATTTATTTATTGAAGTCATGTACCAACACGCCCAATTTTCCGCGTTAATTAAGTCCGCATCCCTGTAGCACTGTGTTGGCAGCTCGCGTCCATCGAACACAGGTGTGGCATGTTGACGTCGCAGACGCAGCTGCGCTGGCTTCCTCTGATTCGTTCCGGGTTTTTTTTTTAAGACGAGGGGCACCCTTTTTTCCCCGGTCGTCGGTCCTTCTAGAAGGTCGTTGGCACCGAGCCGTGGGGTCATCTTCGGGTTCAAACTACCCGTCGAAATTGCCGCTACTGTTGAATCCACCACCGTTTCATCGCGGGTCTCGAGATGGGTCGTAACAGTATGCTGTCAAAAGGCATCGACTACGTCCGCGCAAGCTCTTTTGGCCAGAATAGCCGATGGAAACATCTCGGATAGGGACTTCACTGACGATGAATTCGAAGAATCTACTGAAATTATGGCAAGTTTTGCCACTACACAAAAGCAGTTTTAAAATTTACTTGATTATTTCTATAACTCTTTCATTTTATTTTAGCCTGCTTCACGTGGAGATCCTCTGCTAGTCGACCACAACATCAATAGCACTGACGATGAAGAGAATGTGCAGCCACCGCCAACGGAAAGAAAACCGTGGTCAAGTGAATTAAGAAGAAATTCTCACCGGTGGACACTGAGTGCAAGTTCATCCCTAACAGAGGATCAGCTGTCCTTTGAGTACTTTATGAAGTACTTCCCAGAGAAATTTTTTGATGACCTAGCACATTTCACGAACATTTACGCGCTGAGAAGAGATGGAGTTGAGTTAAATGCCACATCGGAAGAAATCAAAGTTTTTATTGGCATTATGATACGCATGGGAATCTTGAAATTTCCGAGAAATAGGATGTATTGGCAGGAGGACACAAGAATACCATGTATGCAATGACATCCAAACGATTTTTTAAGCTGCGAGCGGCACTACATGTTACTGATGTCAACGCTCCACAGGATCCCCCCCCCCATAACAAGTTTTGGAAAGTGGCACCAATCACTGAAGCTGTCAGAAGTTGATGTCTTGCTTTGGAACCCCTTGCAGACAGCAGCGTCGACGAACAGATTGTGCCTTTTACAGGAAGGGTCCCCGCTAAGCAGTTTGTGAAGAACAAGCCAAACCCCGAAGAAATTACAGTATTTGTCCGCTGCAGTTCGGACGGGATGGCTCATGACTTTGAGTTATATCAAGGGAAAGGCATTGGCGTAAGCAGCGACGATTCACACTTGGGCCTCGGCGGATCAGTTGTGATGCGGCTCGTTGAGGTGCTCCCACGTGATCTCAACATGAAATGCTACATGGACAATTATTTTTCTTCTGTGCCGCTTTTCCGAGAGCTGCAATTGCTTGGGATTTTGGCCTGTGGTACGATTAGGGCCAACAGACTTCTAGGCAGTGAGCTCAAGAGCGAAAAAGAGTTGAAAAAGGAGGGGCTGCGACTTCAGGATTGCTGAAGACGTAGTGATTGTTCGCTGGCACGACAGTGGTCCAGTCAGTATGGTCTCTACACTAGTAGGAATAGGCAACATCGCCAAGGCGAAGAGGTGGAGTGCAGCACCCAAGAAACATGTTGAGATCGACTGTCCCAGTACAATCAATTTACGGGTGGCGTGGACAAGCTGGACTTTTTGATGTCCTTGTGCCCCCGCCATTCAAAGACAAAGAAATGGCCAGTGAGAGTAATCTACCACTTCATCTCCTTCTCCATCTACAACAGCTGGCCTGAGTACATTCGCGATGCTAATGCAGAGGGACTTCTCAAAAGGGAAGTGAAGGATGTAATGGAATTTCAGTCAGACATTGCACGAAGATTGATTGCAAGCAACAGCACTGCGCCTAACAGGAGGGGAAGACCAAGCACCAGCTCTGCAAGGCCTGCCCGCAAATCACATGTCGACACACCTCTGCCGACAAACTCCACAAGATTTGACGGGAACAACCACCGGCCCATTCACATCAACGCCAACTTTCCGCAAAGGTGCCGAAACGCAGGCTGTCTGTCGAAGTCTCGAAACTGCTGTCGCAAATGCAGTTTTCCTCTGCCTAAGTGCCACCAAGGACTGCTACTATGAATTTCATCACAAAAAGTAAGAACCATCCAAGAAGCCAAGCTGAGAGGCATTGGAAATGCACTCTTCAGTACTTGAAAAAAGTTAACAGTACCTGAAAATTGCTGTTCCTTGTGTGACATATTTCGCGGCATAGAGGCGCCATGTGTACACATCACAAAAATCTTTGACTCAATAAACGTGGTTTTTGTTTCATATTACTCAGTTCAGATCGTTATTTAGAGGCAATAAGTGAAAGAATCGCAATTTTCCTTCGTGTTTATCTTAATTCTTAATTCGCGCCTGAAGGGGCATTATTTCGCATGAACGCATTATTTCGTTATGAACCGTTTCGTTATAACGAGGTTCGTATTTCCCAATGTGCGGAATAAATCACGCAGTGTGTTTCTTATGCAATCAGCCTCTTCGCACCTTTACACCTTCTCCCGTCTCACTGATGGGTACCTCACCATTTTCAGTACTCAATAAAACATATCATTGGCGTGATCATGTAGCGAGTTGTTTCCCACTTTTTTAAATTATTCTGGCGAGGCGGTGACTTTCAGTAGAAGTCCATGTAATTGGTCCGGGCTGTCCAAGCTGCGCAGTCGGTCTTTGCCTACTCGTTGCTATATTCGGTTTAAATTTACTGCATGACGCTAATGTGACATGACATCTGAAGGTTTTTGATGAATAGCCGTATCGAAACCAATGCATGTGGACTCGTTGCATAAGGAAGGCGAGGGATTTTCAAAATGGCGTTAGGACGGGCAACAATGTAATTGTAATTATACGCATAACCGGAGGGGCATAATTTTCCTGCGCCTGCGCACTGTCGCCTTGCTATTCCCAAAACCGCTAGGGTCGCCCTATTTTAAAATTATCTATTGTATTTGGTCACAAGTTCGTGGGCAAACCGTCGGCCGTCACCAAGTTTTCAACTCAGCCACAGGCCTCTGGTAGAGCGGCTTCAATGCGTTTCAGCAGTGTAGGAGATTGGTGGTGGTGGTGGTGTAAAACATTTATTTATACTATATACAAGAGAGATATTGCTAGGACCGTGCCTGAAGGGCGCGGCCCTCACAATCACTAGGAGGGATCCCTAGTCCGGGACCCCTGTGGCCTCCGCGGCGGCCCGGGCTCTTGTCACCAGGGCTCGCTGGTCCTGGAGAGTTGAGCAGCCGAGCAGGGCAGCCTCCCAGTTCTAGGAGATTGGCGCGTCTGACAAATCTACTTCACCACATCTTCTAAATGTCTCTTGATAAGTTGGCTTCACTGCAGGACTTAAATGTAGTTAAGCGATCGGGTACGCCAGACTCACAAGTACCGTTTCAATTTCTGACAAATCCGAGTCCACGAAGGGCATCGCCATTTTTTTTTATGCCAGGAAATTCATGTAGCAGTGGCCTTGAGCATGGAATGCATATCGCACCTTTTAAAAATTAAAAAATTTCAGGTCCCTTTCAAGACAGGAAACTTGGCCACGCTATTTCTGCTCAGCCCTGCGTCCTCGTGAGTTTTTTAGTCAGCGAAAATAGAAAGCAATGGCGACCCTCTTTGAAAAGAAATAATTGAGTGCCAAAGCTGTAGCTGCTAGTTAAGCAACTTTTTCTCTCTACTTGTTCGGTTCTTCCCGCACAGATGTTTGTTCTCTTGTGTGAATGCAGAGAAGTGTAAACCGGTTCAATCGTTTCCGAATCCCTTACTGCCTTCTTACAAGTACACAAGACAAACTAATCCGGGCCCTCAATACACTATGCAAAGCAACACTAGGGCTCCCCCATCAGGCTTCTACAGACACCTTGTACAGAACAGGCCTTTTCCATCCTCTTCCAGCCCTCCTTAACCTGCACCGAGAGAGGCAAATCATCCGCCTGTCCAGTTCATCAGCTGGGCGGTGGATACTATCACAGACTCCCTACGCACCCATCTCTTTCCCAGACCCACTGCAGTCTCCGATCTACCCTCTTAACCTCCGCCTCCCACCCATTCCATGCAACATGTCCGCCCACACACACGCAGGCCGCCGCCAGGCATACGCATACAATCACAAGCCACCCTTGGACGCTGCGGCGGTGGCCTACACAGACGCCTGTCTCACGGAAACCGCGGGCTCCACAGCAGCCTTCTTCCTCCACCCCTGCCTCTCTACAACCAGCACTCACACAACCAGTCCATACACCTCCCCACCCTCCACGCTCGCCCTAGAAATACACGGGATCGCCGATGCAATCACATACTTTGCCACCCTACCCCCCGCCCCCCAATATGTTGTCTATACAGACTCACAGGCAGCTCTGCGTGCCTTCCATGAAAGAGCCCTCCCTTTCCCTACCCGATCGGCCTTAGATGCCACCCTCTTTGCATTAAGCCCACGACCGGTGACCCTTCGGTGGATCCCTGGCCACATGGGCATCCCCGGCAATGAGCTGGCTCATCAGCTTGCCTGCGAAACTGTACACCGGTCGCCGGGGATCCCATGGACGAGCCCACCGACGGAGAAGGCGGTCAGGGCTTACAGAGACACTGTCGACGAATACTACACGCAGCAAAAATTAGACAGCTGATTTACCACCACCACACCCATCCTTATCGATCCGTGAAGCTCGCATTCTTCGCCGAATACAGTTTAATCTCCTACGTACACCAGCCAAACTTTATATGTACCGGAACACTTCCACACCTCAGTGCCCAAACTGTCCACACACATATGCAGACATAGAACACTGCCTTACACAGTGCCACGTAGCCTTCCAGTCCCCCGCCTATCCTTTCTCGCCACCCCCGCCGTGGCCCATCTGGCTTGCCTCCCGGGACCTGAACCTGCAACGCGCCCTCGTCACCTTGGCCCAGGACCTATTGAACGCCTAACATGAGGTGGGGTGAGGTGGGGCAACGACTACCACCTCACCCGAGAGGACTGGGAGGCTGCCTTGCTCGGCTGCTCAACTCTCCAGGGCCAACGAGCCCTGGTGACAAGAGCCCGGGCCGCCGTGGAGGCCACACGGGTCCCGGACTAGGGATCCCTCCTAGTGTTTGTGAGGGCCGGGTCCTTCAAGCCCGGTCCAAGTAATACCTCTGTTGTAAATAGCACAAATAAATGTTTTACACCAGCACCACCTTCCTTCAGTCGCAACAACAACAACCGTGAACAACCGTCGCGAAGCGAAGTACGGTTTGATATGATCAGAGACGCTATCGCGGCGTGCGCCCGTAGCATATATAGAGCCCGTAGTATCTTCAGGAGCAAGGATACGAAACGTGCTTGGAAAAGTTAGTGGAGAGACACCGCTGCAGCTTTCATGCGAACTGAAACGATTTCAGTAGAAACCAATCCTTATTTTGCAACCTATTTTTCAGCTAACGGCGTCTGAGCCGATCCATGTTCCCCTGAGCGGCGTCTATCCGGCGACCACACCCCGACACCACATCGGTTTTCCGTGCTCTCAGTTCCTCTCTCGCACAGGTTGCGTGCAGACGCTTCTTCCGTGCGTGCGTTTCTCAGCGTGTGAAAATATCTCCGTCCAGTACTAGTTTTTACATTGTGGTCATGCCCGATTAGTGTTGTGGGCCAATTCGATAGGATTTATTGATCGGACCGCAAAGCACACGTGTTCCAATCGCCTCGGAACGTGGAAATGCGCCAACAGTGGATACGCTCAATACCTCGTGAGTAGTCCATCACTTTGAAGTACTCCAGAGTGATTGGTTTATGGTTTATGAGGTTTTAACGTCCCAAAGCGAATTAGGCTATGAGGGACGCCGCAGTGAAGGGCTCCGGAAATTTCGACCACCTGGGGTTCTTAAACGCGCACTGACATCACACAGTACACGGGCCTCTATAATTTCGCTTCCGTTAAAATTCGACCGTCGCGGGTGGGATCGAACCCGCGTCTTTCAGGTCAGCAGCTGAGTGCCATAACCACTGGGTCACCGCAGCGGAGTGAGTAGCTTCGCATATTTGTTTCATGCTTTAAATTAGCAATATGCAAAGCAATATTTATGACCTACCTAGCCTGTCGTCCTACTTGAATAGTAGTAAATACGGTTAGGTGATTAGAAAACATCTGCGGAAATTTCGTTCGTCGAGCGTGGCGACTTTAATGTAGATATAAAGACAAGCAGGAATTTCTTACAGCTTATGCAGGAAAACATCCGTTCCTCAGTCTCGTAACGCCTCCCACGGCTGTGACAACCTCGCGATATACTTGATTAGACCTCGTCTTTGAGAACAAGGCATTGGTGCAACAAGTCGAGCATATATTCATCTATTTCTCCGTCCACTAAGCTTCCTTCTTGACAATCAAGAACTGTTAGTGGAGTGCTTCTTGAAGAAGGAACACGTGTGAAAAATAACAAATTGCCTCTTAACTGTAGTACATACATGTCTTGCTTGAATTATTTGCCTGAGTCTATCGAAAAGCTGAAACAGCTGACGAGCTGCGCTCAACTTTCGCATTAGGAAGTAACGTAATCGTCGGCAATTTTTGAGCCACTTTTCGTATGACACGTGTGTTGGATATAAGCGCCTAGATCTAAAAAGGCGCTTTTGCCATTCGAATCAGCACATTCGAAGTTGGTAAAGCGAGGCATCGCGAACTTGTAGTACTGCTTAAATGCTTTAAAGTAAAGCTGCCCGCATATAATGCAACAAAGTTTTGAGGAGCAGGTTGACCGCTTGAAGACCTCGGGATTTCTCCCTTCGGTTTTGCTGGCGGTGAGTGAATCCTAGGGGAAATAATTAAAAAGTGTTCCGAAAAGCCAGCATGCCTATAGTAGGATACAACTTAAAAAAACAGCAGTTGCTAACACTGGGCCGCGGTCCGCAGCGTCCTGTATTACTCCGCTAGCCAATCGCAACAGTAAGCGAAATCAGCTTTTGAATGTTTAACTATATCAAGCAATCCATGTAGCAAAAGTCTTGAGGTCATAATTCTTTGCTTGTGATAAGCTTTTTGTTTACGTAACAAGAAGCGTTTAAGCAGCGGGCTACTTTTTCTTGTGGAGGAATTCTGTGCACGGAGGCTGAATGTGGGCGGAGCTTTACTGCAGACTTAAGTTGTATTCGACTATAGTGGAAGAGGATAGGAGGGAGATCGAAGTGGTTCCACAGTGCCGCCGGGTACCCAGAGGTGATACAATGGGTACAAGCTTTCCCCTGCCTGGTGCTCGGCTTATTTATTGTGAAATGCTTGGAAAATGGGTCTTTGACCCCACCCTGAGTAAAAGAAAAACCTTGCCCTTGCGCCGTAAAACTTCATCATCATCATCATCGAAGTGGTCCCCTACTTTCACAAGACGTCACATGGGCTGAAAAAAGTGGCTCAAAAATTTGGTGTCACTTCGGTGTTTTCTGCCCCGCGAAACCCCTCCGGCTTGCGCGCCCAAAACTCTGGTGGCCAGCAGCAGACTGGCGCTTGCATCACTAAGCACCAGACGAAGTTCATCGAGTGCGCAGTGCTGTACGCAAGTGTTTTACGACTCGATGCTAAGATGATGCCCCGTCATCGCTGTAGGCGGCAACTTTTATTCGCACTGAGGCCATTTTGATGCCATCGAAAGCCGTTTTAGAGCGCAGCTCTTTGGCGTCCGTTCCTGGGTTTCGCGTCGTCGTTGGCGTTGTCGTCGGCCTCGTAACCAGCTCCGCCCCCCTTTCATCCCCCCAGCGCTAGCAGCGACCGACTGATACCGCTGGATGCCGCTGACGCCGCTAGAGAGTCAAGATAACGTGACTGCATAGAACACCGTCGCCGCCATGCAGAAAGATGAGGAAAGGGTCCCCCCCCCCCCCCCCCCTGTTCTTGTGTGGCGGATAGGGTGCTCTTCAGTTGCCGAGGCGCCGGTTATTTCACGTAGGCCCCAGCACGTCGACGAATACATGACCACCTTCCCACGGCTAGACCTGGTTCTTAGCGCTGCGGAAGCGAGGGTATCATATTGTTTGTGTCGGCATCGGCGGCGTTGTCCCTGAAACCAACTCCGCAGCTGGGGTTGAGTCACTATCGGCGTCAGCGGCATCAGTCAGTCGCTGCTATCTCTTCCCTCCTCCCTTTATCGTGTTGTCCGCTTGCTGCGCGCGCTTCTGCCCCCATCGTTTGCCGCTGGGTGTACACGCCGCCCCCCTCCCCCCTCTTCCAGCGAAAAATAAAAAAAAAATTCTGTGATAGCGCATACATGTGTTGCTCGATTTCTTTGCCTCAATCTATCGAAAAGGTGAAACAGCTTATTTGCTGCGCTCAAATTTCGCATTAGGAAGTAACGTAATCGTCGGTAATTTTTTTATTTGCTTTGTCTCCTACCACGAATAAACTTTCATGACTGACTGTGATCCTTATTATTCGACTTCCCAGATACTCTTACCGGTGGTGAGCTCTCGTCGAGAAAGTCCCTCAAGACTGTGTATCGTAGCAGCCAATTAAAGCCCTCTTCGGAGCCCTCACAGAAAGAAATGCGGGTGCCGACGCCGGGCAAAAAAAAACGATATCCAAAGATAAACAGCGCCCGCTGCAAAGCTCGCCGCCTCTATTCCTTATCGCGCCGGCGTAAAAAGGCGCGCGTCACGGTAGCCACCGATGCGGAGCCTAGCGCAGTGTTGCCTAAAATAGAGTAGCTGTGGACGCAGGCTACAAGTACTATTTAACAGGACGCGAATGTAAACCGGTGGCAAAATATTGGCAGCGGTTTAGCTCTCGTTAAACCTGGAGGATTGCGAAAGCAACGAGGAGAGAGAGGGGGGAGATGGAGAGCGTTCGGCAGCGGCCCGGTATGCTAGCTATGCGCCGCTACTGCGCATGCGCAACTGGCGGGCGTGGCGGCGGTACCTCTGGCTCACCCGCGCAGCGACGGCGAGCCAGCTGTGCGCCGTGTGACTTCACTGCTCCTCGCGCATGCACAGTATGTCCCTTCCTCAGCTCCGCGAAATAGCTCGGCTACTTGATTAGTGATGCTTTCGCAAAAAAAAAAAAAAATAGAATTGGATTTTGTTCATTCGCAGTGCATCAAGTGCAACAACTTGATGCCCGCCCTGCGGCGCGAGCTCCCCTTTGTTGCGAACGCCGTACTTGGGACTGCCATCCGTAGAGCAGCCGAACGGCTCTCTAGAAATTCATCAAGCGTGGCAAGCACCATGGGCTCAGAGATAACCCGCCCGCGGGGGTGATCCAGGAGGTCATGCAAGCACCAGCGTCACTCGGGGCAAACTCGACACGAGCGCGCGGCGCGGCGAGAGACAGCCGTGCACTGATGCGGCGGCCCCGCAGTCGCTGTGGCCACCGAAGCTGTAGACCATTTACTTTTCCGTCCGAGAGAAGGAAAGACAGTAGCTCAAAAGGACAAGGACGACAGAAAAGGAGAGATATACAAAGCGCTTACTTTCAACTGATTTTATTTCATGCGAAAAACAACTTTATACTCATGGTAATCACCTGCGCATGCTTACAAGAACATTACCAACGAATGATAGCTGGCACGTTCTTTCAGACAACCGGCATGCCCGATGTAAGATAGGACATCTCTTTATCCAACAAAATTGATGGAGCGCTTACGCAATCATCGCCCGCTCGTGCTATCGCAAGAGCCTCCACAATCTCTCTCGTTATTTGACATCTACTTTTAAAAAGTACCTTACAGCTGTGAAAATCGGGACGGCAGCCTTCCTTGCTTTTCTTGCTTTTCCATTTACACTTCAGACAATGGATGCTCAAGTGCCCACCTCTTTTGTTTTCCACGTTGTAACTATGCTCTCCTAACCTCTCATTAATGCATCTTCCCGTCTGTCCTATATAATATTTGCCACATGTCAAGGGCACCCTGTCCTTGTCCTTTTGAGCGCTTTCAATGTCAAGTTGGAAAACCAACTCGCCCACTCAATTCCATTATTCAAATGAAAGTAGGACAGACAGTAAAAACACCCATATTGAAAACTTTATCTGTGACACACCACACCTAGAGTGCAGCACTCCTCACTCAACAACAGAACGCAATGGTTCACAACACGAGCACCTTTCATGGATAAAAAGCCCAGCTCAATGAGTACGATACTGATAGTTCCAAGTCCTGAAAGCCTCTTGCGAACAGTGGTACAAAAATCTGCCTTACAAGGCAAAAACCAAAAAAAAATCTTCATGGCTCTTAGTACGATCGAAGCCTTTTATGAGGAAAAAAAACATGAAAAGAAGAGCCCCAGAAGCTTTTCTCGAGGCGGAGAGAACATTACGCAAAAATAAACTCAGTATATAAAAACAGTCACTAAACTAAACTGGTTGGCTCACCGATAGCACACAGACTACCCAGAGATTTCGGGCGAACACAATGACAACGCACGCAACGAGCCGCGTGAGAGTCGCTTCATTTAAGCAGCTCGTCGTAGTAGCTCATTTGACGTTTCAAGGCCTCGATACGCTGCATGGCCTCCCTGTAAATCTGATCGGCCCATTCCGCCGAAAACATATCGCACTGGACTTCCTTGTCAGCAACCTCCACTAGCTGAAGCGCAGCTTCTGCGGCCGGCCCACTTCCGGTGCTGGTGTTGTGGTGACCGTTGTCGAAGGACGGAGAAGCCATGCTAGAAGAGGTTGTCAAGCCGTCTCCGCCATCAGCTCCGCGCGGGGCAACGTCGCAGGCCGACGCCGACTGCTGGAAGCTGTCGCTCGTGCCGCCATCAATTCCGTCACGCACGGCACACAACCCCATTCTTTGGTCGCTCACGACGCTGACCTCATCATCTTCGAAACGGAGCTCCGCAACTCCTGCATTCGGCACGTGAACCTGGTTGCAGAGTGTGGGTACGTATTGTTCTCGAACCGGCACTGCACCTTCAGCGACTTGCTGCTCGTTGGCCGGCTCAGCTGCAGCCGTCGGCAGTTCACGGCCGCGATCGGCCTCACGCGCACCGGCCTCTTGAATGGGCGCAAAAACCGGGCCCCGTTCCTCTTGCGGCGCGACCAAAAGTTCGGCTCCACTGGTGCCACTGCAATCTGCGTCGTGCGAACGTTGTGCCGTCTCGGAAGAACACGACGCTACCGCTCCCAACGGCTCCTCGCTAAGCGCGTCGCGGTCGACATCCATAGACTCCTGCGAGTCAGTGGTGGCGCTTTCGGTTTCGTCCGCCGAAGGGCTGTAGTTGCTGCAGTTTTCTTCATCGTCGCTGGGAGACCCGACCTCGCTCTCGCCTGCCTCGTCATCTGATGGCAGCGTGCCATTTCGCAGTACAAGGAAGTCCAACCTGTTGGTCACCGTGATCTGATCTACGCCTCGGGCGATGACGTGCCAAAAGAAGGCCTCCAGTGTTTGTGGCTCCACGTACTTGTCCAGCCGTGTGCGCAACGCGTCAGACATGACGGTCCACATCGGCCAGCGACCGCAATTTTTACGGCGGCACGGATCCGCTCCGAGCTTCGCCATGATATGCACCTTCGTGCAGGCATACCGTTTGAATAGGCCGCGCAGGAAGACCCGCTCATCGAAGCTCCACGACGAGAAGAACTGACCTCTGCTGGAACGAAGTTTCTTGCGCTCAGGCGACGACATGTCTCCTTGAACCCTCAGCGATCACCGACAGCCGATAAAGCGCAGCTTCACGAGGGAAACGTTGCCACGTGGCTCTGCTCCGCTCGAAAGCTCCGTTTTGTTCCCGGATGTTCCCGGCGTGCTCGCGCAACATAGTTGCCCGACTGGTCGACTGAAAACGGACAAAGTTGGTTTCGTCGTTTCGTTTGCTTGTTTCGCTTTCACGCTTTGGTGGTTCCGTCTTGAGAAAGTTCAAGAGTGTCTTTAACTTGTCTGCCTGTGCCACTTCACTGCCCACTCACACTTTTTTGAAGCACACAGGAAAAGCGGCTTATCTTTTCATTGCCGCTTCTACCACTGATCTCCACTAGGGGGCCGCCTAGTGGAGATCAGTGGTTTCGACGCGTGCTTTGGTAAATCATACACGCATATGCAGTCATGGGTCGTAAGGGGGGTTATCTGCACGACTCGCTGGAACTGGAGCTAAGGATGCATGTGTGGCTGACTGAAAAATTGAAGCACCTTAGCACAGATAAGGTTCTGTTGCCGCGAAATATTTTTTTTTATATTTTGGAGGCACCTGCGTCCGAAGGCCTTTATTTTGCGATTGCATAAGGAGCTCGTCGACTTGTACGGCGGCGTCTGGTGTCACATATAGGTGCCTAATATAAATGGTTTGTGTCGGAGTGGATCATGTTACGTGATTATGCGGAGTCATGATCATATCTTGTTTGGTAGTTTCGTTTCCAATGATGTTTTGTGCACTTTGTGGTGGTGTAGTTGTCCAGCAATGCACATAGTTCATTTGAGAGCCGAAGCATCCGAAGGCTGCAATAACTGCACCGCAACGAATATAATCGCCGTAAAGAATGCGCAGATACAGTAACTGTGCTTCTGTGTGGCACAATTCACAGATGTAATCTGCTTTCGCTGTGAAGTGTACATCATTTCAGGCGAAGTCGCGCATGAGCTTAGTCACGCGTGTTTTTGTGGCTGTACGACCGAGAAAGGGAAACATTTTATTTCCCTTTGGTGCGCGCTTAAGTTAGAGACTATAGTGGCGGTGATCAAATTTGGCGTTTACGTCGCAAATAATAATGGGTGCTGGTAACGTCGTTCTCTCACTTTCAGAAATAGTGAACATGTACGCCAATCCGCTTTTTTTTAATCTCCTGCGTATGCGCAGATCATGCCTTTTCACTGAAGAGCGGGTTGATGAGCTGCTCCGGACGATAAGCGCAAGGCCGCAGCTAATTTGTAAACTCCTATCGGCGTGGCTCGATCACCCAGGTCAAAAAAACAAAAAAACATTGGGTTCAATGAGGCTTTCCAATTGGAATATCCAATTGCAATATCCCAACTGGAGCTTTCAGTCCGTTTCGATGCATGCACACTTTGAACCAAATGGAAAATCCATGTTGGAAACCCCAATTGGACACAATAGCTTTTTAGCCTGCTTCAGAAGAGGCTTAAAAAATGGCTGCGACTTAGCTCAGTTAACTTTGGTTATGCAAGCGGTAGTCAGCTTGCAAAACCAGCGTGAAATCACACTGCGGCCTATTGCTACAATGCCGCGTGTCTGCCTCAGTTGTCACCGCTAACGTATATGTAGCCTAAATCTCTCTCTCACCCCACCACGTACCTCAAAGCGCGATTCAGGCGTCCACTGACCGAGGGAGGCAGTTATGCGCACTTCCTTTCCTTAAAAATCAACGGAGTCTAAAACGTTGACAACGCCAACGAACCCAAGGAAGGCCGACGGCCCATGGCTTCAGTGCCGCGTTTCTGACACAACGTTGATGGTCAGTGCCAACGCATGCAAAGCACATCGGTCACTACCGCGCCATCTAAAAGTGCGACTGAGGTGTCATTGTCCCAGGGTCCAGTTATGCGCCGTTCGTTAATTTGCTTTCGAAGCTCCCGCTCTTCATTGTTTCGGCGCAGCTCAGGAACGGCTGAAGGTCGCTTAAGGTCAAAGCGATGAGGTCGGCGAAATTCGCGGAACCGGCCGTAGTAAATATTAAAGCGAAAGCATGGCTAGGCTCCGTCGAGGTGGGGGGGGTCCGCAAATTGTGTCTGCAGCAGATGTGGGCAACTCAGAAGAGGTAACGTCAAACGAATGGTTGTAACCGAAAGAAGATGATGTGAGGATGCTGCGCAAAAAAAAAAAAATTTCGAAATCGGATGAATAGTTAATTAGAGCCAAAAATGTTCAAGAAGTGGGCGGGGCCAGAGCAATTACGGCCCCTCTTTCTGTTCTTTGACTCTAACTTCCTCCCTTCCTCTACGGTGCGGTTCAGGTGTCCACCGAGATGACAGAGAATTATTGCCCCATTTCCTTTCCTCAAAAAGCGTTGCGTTCAAAGGGCAAGGCATCGCGCAGCGAGGTGGGGTGCCGTGAACTCCCTGGCAGCGCTACAACACCCAGCGGCGTTCCACTCCTAATCGGAAGCTTAAGCGTCATTAATTAGCAGTTAATTAGCATTTAATCAATAATCAGTAATTAGCCATCAATTGGATATTTGTCATTACTTAGTAGTTAGTCATTAATTATGTGTGACGTCATCCAGTGCTGTCGTTACCAGTGCCACAGAGGCAGTCAAAGTGGTGCGGAAAACGCTTTCGCCTCTACGCACCTCAGACAAAGTGCCCCTGAATTTTTTATTGCGAAAGCAATACTAGTTGCACTTTCAGCCCGTCGCGTAGCGAGGCTGGTAGCTACCATATTATAGTGTAGTACACCATAACCATATTAGCATATTGGATTGGATTGGTTTGGATTGGATTGTATAACCGATGCATCACGACAAGTCGAACCACAAGCACCACCACCAGCTACACTACCAGCTGAACCATGGCGTAGCTACGGATATTGCTTTCGCAATTACCGGACTTAACCTAGCTAAGCCACAGCCTTTTTTTTTGCAATCTATTTCAGCTTATAGGCGTATGAGCCGATCCATGTTCCCCTGAGCGACGCCACATCCCGACACCACATCGGTTTTCCGTTCTCTCAGTTCCTCTCTCGCAGAGGTGGCGTGCAGACGCTTCTTTCGTGCGTGCGTTTCTCAGCGTGGGAAAAATATCTCCGTCCAGTACCGGTTTCTACATTGCGGTCATGCCCGATAAGTATTGTGGGCCTAATTCGATAGGATTTATTCATCGGACCGCAAAGCCCACGTGTTCCAATCGCCTAGGGACGAGGAAATGCGCCAACAGTGGATGCCCTCAGTATCTCGTGAGTGAGTGAGTGAAGAAACTTTATTTCCGCCAGAAGAAGACCCGTGCCCCTCCGGGTCCGCACGCAGGCGTCCGGGGAGGGGCAGCGTCGCAGCTGGAAGACTAGCAACGATATAGTCGCGCAGCTTCTGCTGCCAGGCGGGTAGCGTATCGTTGTATGCTAAGGGCTGCCCATTTCCACATCCAATGATATACTGGAAAAAATGGGCCTGCATAACAATTGGAGAGAACTGACTAAAGCGGTTAGAACATCGCAAATCGAAAGGCTATCTCGTGAGTAGTCCATCCCTTTGAAGTACTCCAGAGTGATTGGTATATGGTTTATGAGGTTTGGTTTGGTTTGGTTTATGGAGTTTAACGTCCCAAAGCGACTCAAGCTATGAGAGACGCGTTTACGTCCCAAAGCGCATTAAGCTATGAGGGACGCCGTAGTGAAGGGCTCCGGAAATTTCGACCACCTGGGGTTCTTAAACGCGCACTGACATCACACAGCATACACGGGCCTCTATAATCTCGCCTCCATCGAAATTCGACCGTAGCGGCTGGGATCCAACCCGCGTCTCTCATGTCAGCAGCCGAGTGCCATAACCACTGGGTCACCGCAGCAGTGTGTGTGGCAGTAAGGTATTTGTCTGGGCTACTCGGTACACGGTACAAACTGTAGGCACAGCGCACGATGGGCGGGACTAGGAAAGATACAAACAGCGCTGACTTGCGACTAAAAGGTTTTATTACTCGCAAGCAATAAATAGGCGAAAAGGAGCACACTCAACACATAGAACAGCATCAGTGGTGGTTCTCAAAAAAAACACAACAAAAGCACCCAATCGCACCCAATCGCACCTTACATTTAGCGAGCTTAGCTGTTAAGATAGTAAATTGCTTTTTGTGTTAGCGCGACGGAAGGTTTCCTGATGCAATTGTCAAGTCTCCTGTGAATTAAAAGAGCTTCCGCGATTTGCCGCGTACGTTGGTCCTTATGTTTATACAGTATTGTAGTACGGCTGAAAAAAGGAGTGCATTTACAAGGAAGCCAATGCATAACCAAACTGCTTTTGGGGGGTGGTTTTAGGGAGCGTTTACGATCACTTAGGCTGCTTAGGGGATCATTGAGGAAAGGCCCTGTTTGACCAATATAACAACGCAAACAGGATAGCTGTATATTATAAACACTTTTACGGCTCTGCACACAGGGTGTTTCGTGATGTTTTTCACATTCGGGTGGTGGAGGTCCTTCACGGTGGACGGTTTTACACAAGCGCTGCAGTTTGTTAGGGGCAGAAAAGATCACTCTGGCACCGCGGCTTTTCCTGTAATTCTTTTCAGGCTGCATCGTGCTCATAAGGTATCACCGCGTAGTTCCGGTTTTCTGCAACAAGGGAACTCGTTGTTTTTGTCCTGGATTCGGCAAGAATCTCCGCTGCAGCGCGCATGATGTGATCCGGAAGGCGGCCTTTTTCAGCCTCATGATCTGACTTCTGAAGCTATATTGCATTTGACCGGAACATGACCTGGAGATGGCATTTTTTAGGGCTGCTGTCAAGACGCCTCGTTTTACTATTTTTGAATGAGAGGATGAGTATGATAAAAGCCCTTTTTGTGCTCGGGGTGCGTAGCGCCAGCGTACCCTTCGTCGCACATCATTATCTGTAGGTCCAGAAAGCGAATGCTGTCATGATCCGGAACTTCCATCGTTAGTTGAAACGGTTTTAGATTAGACCTGAACAATGTGAGGATATCACGGGCTTGATTTGCAACGCTGTGGCCACTTCTTATCTGAAAATCACCAGAAAGTCATCAACGTATCGGAACACACGTACCACTGAAGATCAAAGTAAGACTTTGTGTAAATTTTCGTCCAAGGAAGCTAGTAGACAGCCAATATAAGGAACGGAGCGAGGCCCGAGCCTATACAGCCGCCTCACAATTTGAATCACTCAGGGGAGCCTTGGGGACATGGAGGACCGCCTTCAGCAGGCTGCTTCCATAGTCGATGCGTATGCTAATGACTGTGGGCTCCAATGTGCTCCAGCGAAGTGAGAGATTCTGCATGTCAGAGCGAACTCAAAGGATAGGACAGCAATACACATCTCTTTGTCAGGAGGTCCTATTAGAGAGGTGGAGGAGCTCCGTATTCTGGGCCTTTTCATTCACCAGAGACTCAGACCGGACTCCACTATTGCGAAACTCAAGAGAGTAGGCGAACAGGTAGGGCGCATGATCCGCCGCGTTTCCAGCAAGCGGGGTGGTCTGCGGGGCAGGGACGCGCTTCGGCTCGTCTTTGCCTTCGTGACTAGCCGGATCCTCTACGCCGTGCCATATCTCCGCACTACTAAGCAAGACGAGGCGCGAATAGACGCCATCATCCGCAAGGCAACTAAGCGAGCCCTGGATCTCCCGGTCTACCTCTAATGCCAAACTCAAGGCATTGGGGGTGCTAAACTCCTACCAGGAGCTGCGGGAGGCCCACCTCGTGAACCAATACACGCGGCTCATGCAGACGGCTCCTGGGCGCCGCCTGCTAAACCGCTTACACATCCAACACGACTGCACTCTAGAGGAGGCGGAGCGTATCCCAGTACTATGGCGCCATATGCTCTGGGTCTCCCCGCTCCCCCGTAACATGGACACCGACATGCATGAAAACAGACGACAAGCGCGGGCTCGGGCTCTTGAGAGACAACACGGCTCCCGACCCGGTGTATATTATGTAGACGTAGCAGGGCCATCGCCCACGGGATTTTACTCGGCCGCTGTCGTTCACCAGGAAATGCACGTTGATGGACTCTCCTTTCGAGCCCCGAATTCAATGCGGGCCGAGGAAGTAGCGATAGCGCTTGCTGCCGCCCACGCCAATGCGAGAATAATCATCACGGACTCCCGAAAAGCATGTGAACATTACTTGACAGGGGAGATCTCCCCCTTAGCTGCTTGTATTCTACGACGGACTGCCACTGATCCAACACCCAAACGAATCATTTGGGCTCCTGGCCATTAGGGCTTACGAGGTAATGAGGCCGCTGACGCGGCTGCCCGAGCGCTTACTCACCGGGCTCCTCATCCCAGTTCTTCTGGCTCGGAGACTAACCAGCCGCTGCTGCGATTCAGGGAAATATTAACACATTATAGCGAAAACCACCGCCTTTTCCCGGCCCCTTGCAAAAGGGCTGAGTAAGACGGAGGAGCGAACTTTAAGGCGCCTGCAGACAGGTACTCTACTCTGTCCTGCAATCATAAAACATTACGATCCTAACACGGATGGGCGATGCCCACACTGTGGGGAGACCTGTGATATCTTCCACATGGTGTGGGCATGTACTCAAAATCCCCACCTCCCCCCTTCCCCTACCCCTTCCAGAGAGGCATGGGAGACTGCCCTCCTCAACTGCTCCTCGCTTGAGTCCCAAAGGGCTCTGGTGAAACGGGCGAGAGACGGGGCCTCGTCATGCGGTGTCCCGGACTAGGGACGCCGACCATGTAGCGGGGCCACTCTGTGGCTCCCAAACTCTTTTTCACAAAATAAAAGTTTTCACCACCACCACCTCACTTCTGGATAAAGTGACTGAGTAGCCTCACACATTTGTTTCTGCTTTTAAATTAGCAATATGCAAAGCAATATTTATGACCTACCTAGCCTGTCGTCCTACTTGAATTCGAAAACAACTGCGGAAATTTCGTTCGGCGAGCGTCCGAACCCAGTCCTTCTTCTCGGCACTGTTGGTGTGTCTACCTATACCTGTCCAAACCGCTGCACTCAGAAGGAAGCCCTGTTATGTTTTAGAGCGCCGCTCTTTGGCACGCGCTTCGCGGCGTCGCCGTTGTAACATGGGCTGCAAAAAGTGGCTCAAAAATTTGGTGTCACTTCGGTGTTTTCTGCCCCGCGAAAGCTCTCCGGCTGGCGCGCCCAAAACTCTGGTGGCCAGCAGCAGACTGGCGCTTGCATCACTAAGCACCAGACGAAGTTCACCGAGTGCGCAGTGCTTTACGACCCGATGCCAAGACGAGTAAGCCCCGTCAGCACTATAGGCGGCAACTTTTATTCGCATTGAGGCCATTTTCATGCCATCGAAAGCTGTTTTTATTTAATTTGTCTGTTTCCACGATAAACTTCTATGACTGACTCTTTCTTACTATTCGACTTCACAAGACTGCGTATCGTAGCAGCCATTTAAAGCCCTATTCAGAGCCCTCACGTCATGTTGTAACGTGGTCAGCCGCCGCGCCTCTGATGTGGAGCCTTCACCGCCGCGGCCGACCGCGCGAGCCGGCAGCCCATCTCTCCTCTGCTGTGACGTCATGTTGTCACGTGGTCACGCTAAAGGTCAGTGGTAGCTCCACCGCAGCGCTCGACGGGCTGTAGTGTAGCTCTAGTAATGCGCGCTCCCCTTCGTCGCGAACGCCGTACTTGGGACTGCCATCCATAGAACAGCTCCCTAGAAATTCATCAAGCGTGGCAAGCACCATGGCCTCAGAGACCACCCGCCCGCGGGGGTGATCTAGGAGGCCGTGCAAGCACCAGTGTTACTCGGGGCACACTAAAGCCCCTCAATGAAACATTCAGGGGCTTTAGGGCACACTAAAGTCACTGGAACTCTGAGTTCCAGTGACTTTAGGGCACACTCGACACGAGCGCGCGGCGCGGCGAGAGACAGTAGCGCCATGATGCGGCGGCCCCGCAGTCGCTGTGGCTGCCTAAGCTGTATACCATTTACTTTTATTGCGAAAGCAATACTGCTAGCACTTTTCTGCCTCTGTGGAGGTCGTTCCTTCGCTCACGTGACAGCGTGACGTCACGACCAGAGGCGAGCAGGGGCCCCAACTCGTCTGTCCGGCCGTAGTCGTTCCTTCCCTCGGCGCAGCGGCTACCACGTGACGGCCTCCTCGGCCCGCCGCGTGAGGGCGCTCGCTAGGAGAGGATCACTTTAGTGGTGCCCGCCCGTTACAAAGGGTACGGCCTCAAGTATCTATCTATCTATCTAAACGGGGCGCCGCAGGCGCGCTCCGCTTAGTCATGTCTGAGGAGTTGTACAAGACGTCGCTGGAGCGACGTGCTGCGCGCAAACGCCGGCGCCGTGCCGAGGAGACAGATGAAGAAAGGCAAGAGCGGTTGGCTAAGCAACGCGCCTATGCCGCAGAACGGCGAGCCCGGCGGCGTTCTACAAGTTTTTCTTTCAGTCGCAGCAACAAGGCATCGCGCCGAACGGGTTGTGGCGTACCTCCCTTCCTTTACGGTGCGGTTAGAGTGTCCACCGAGATGACAAAGAATTACTGCGCCATTTATTTTCATCAAAAAGCCGGTAGCCACGCGTTACCTGTAGACGCGGCGCACTGCGTTCCAAGACGCTTTCGGTCGTCGCGCAGCGCCAGCCGGTAGCCACGCGTGACCTGTAGACGCGGCGCACTGCGTTCCAAGACGCTTTCGGTCGTCGCGCAGCGCCAGCCGGTAGCCACGCGTGACCTGTAGACGCGGCGCACTGCGTTCCAAGACGCTTTCGGTCGTCGCGCAGCGCCAGCCGGTAGCCACGCGTGACGTAGACGCGGGGCACTGCGTTCCTTCAGTTGGAGGCGCTGCGCGCTTTCGCAACCTACCAGGCTTAACCAAAGCTAAGTCCCCGCCAATTTATTCGCCCGAGAGTAGAAAGAAGGACAGACAGAAAAAACACCCATTTTGAAAACTTTATCTCTGGCACATCACACCCAGACTGCAGCACTCCTCGCTGAACAACAGAACGCAATGGTTCACAACACGAACATCAATCAAGGATAAAAAGCACAGTTCAATGAGTATGATACTGGTAGTTCCAAGTCCTGAAAGCCTGCTGCGAACAGTGGAACAAAAATTTGTCTTACAAGGCAAAAACTGAAAAAAAAAAAACTTCATGGCTCTTAGCACGAAGCCTTTTATGAGGGAAAAAAACATGAAAAAAAAGAGCCCCAGAAGCTTTTCTCGAGGCGGAGAGAACATTATGCAAAAATGAACTCAGTAAATAAAACAGTATATAAACTTAACAAAACTGGTTGGCTCACCGATAGCGCACAGACTACCCAGCGTTTTTGGGCAAACACAATGACAACAAACAAAACGCACGAGTCGCACGAGAGTCGCTTCATTTAAGCAGCTCGTCGTAGTAGCTATTTTGATGTTTCAACGCCGCATGGACTCCCAGTATGCCTTCCATTCCGCCGAATACATACCGCCCTGGACCTCCTTGTCAGCAACCTCCACAAGCTGAAGCGCAGCTTCTGCGGCCGGCCCACTTCCGGTTTCGTTGTGGTGACCATTGTCGAAGGACGTAAAAGCCATGCTCGAAGAGCCTATCAAGCCGTCTCCGCCCTCAGCTCCGTGTGGGGCTACGCCGCAGGCCGACGCCGACTGCTGGAAGCTGTCACTCGTGCCACCATCAATTCCGTCACGCGCGGCACACAACTCCATTCTGTCGTCGCTCATGACGCAGAACTCATCATCTTCGAAACGGAGCGCCGCAACCCCTGCATTCAGCAAGTGAACCTGGTCCCAGAGTGTGGGTACGTCTTGTTCTCGAACCGGCACTGCACCTTCGCCGGATTCAGCGACTTGCTGCTCGTTAGCCGGCTCAGCTGCAGCCGTCGGCAGTTCACGGCCGCGATCGGCCTCACGCGCACCGGCCTCTTGAATGGGCGCAAAAACCTGGCCCCGTTCCTCGTGCGGCGCGGCCAAAAGTTCGGCTCCACTGGTGCCACTGCAATCTGCGTGCGAACGCTGTGCCGTCTCGGAAGAGCCCGACGCTACCGCTCCCAACGGCTCCTCGCTAGGCGCGTCGCTGTCAACAGCCATACACTCCTGCGAGTCTGTGGTGGCGCTTTCGGTTTCCTCCGCCGAAGGGCTGTAGTTGCTGCAGTTTTGTTCATCGTCGAGAGGAGACCCGACTGCGCTCTCGTCTGCCTTTTCATCTGATGACAGGGTGCCATTTCGCAGTAGAAGGAAGTCCAACCTGTTGGTCACCGTGATCCGATCTCCTCGGGTGATGACGTGCCAAAAGAAGGCCGCCAGTGTTTGTGGCTTCACGTACTTGCCCAGACGTGTGCGCAACGCGTCAGACAAGACAGTCCACATCTTCATGGAAAGGAAATTTTTACGGCGGCAAGGATCCGCTCCGAGCTTCGCTATGATATGCACCTTCGTGAAGCCATACCGTTTGAATAGGCTGCGCAGGAAGGCCCGCTCACGGAAGCTCCACGAGGAGAAGAACTGGCCTCCGCTGGTACGAAGTTTCTTGCGCTCAGGCGACGACATGTCTCCTTGAATCCTCAGCGATCACCGACAGCCGATAAACACAGCTTCACGAGGGAAACGTTGCCACGTGCCTCTGCTCCGCTCGAAAGCTCCGTTGTGCTCTCGGCACGCTCGCGCAGCATAGTTGCCCGACTGGTCGACTGAAAACGGACAAAGTTGGTTTCGTCGTTTCGTTCGCTTGTTTCGCTTTCACGCTCTGGTGGTTCTGTCTTGAGAAAGCTCAAGAATGTGTTTACCTTGTCTGCCGGTGCCACTTTACTGCCCACTCAAACTTTTTAGGACCAAGCAGGAAAAGCGGCTTTTCTTTTTATTACCGTTTCGTCACGTGCTTTGGTCAATCATACACGCATATGCAGTCATGGATCGTAAGAGGAGTAATCTGCGCACCTCGCTGGAACTTGAGCTAAAGATGCATGTGTGGCTGACTGAAAAATTGAAGCACATGTAGTACCTTAGCACAGCTAAGGTTCTGTTGCCGCGAGGGTTCGGCGGAAAGCCCACGGACAGGAATTCTCAATTGTGAAGACTGCGTACCTCGGCCGCAAAATATTTTGATATTTTGGGGGAACCTGCGTCCGAAGGAGTTTATTTTGCGATTAAGGAGCTCATCGGCTTGTATGGCGGCGTCTGGTGTCACACTTAGGAAGGCTTAGGTACCAAATGTATAAATGAAAATCGTTTGTTTGGTTTATGTGGGGTTAACGGCCCAAAGCGACTAAGGCTTTAAGAGACGCCGTAGTGAAGGGCTCCGGAAATTTCGATCACCTGGTGTTCTTTAACGTGCACTGACATCGCACTGTACACGGGCCTCTTGAAATTCGCCTCCATAGAAATTCGACCGCCGCGGCCGGGATCGAGCCCGCGTCTTTCGGGTCAGCAGCCGAGCACCATAACCACTAGGCCACCGCGGCGGGTTATAAATGGTTTGTGTCGGAGTGGATCATGTCACGTGATAATGCGAAGTCATAGTCATGACTCAGCAAAAACTGATGTGCACAGCGACATTACATAGAGTTTCTAAATATTAACAAGAGGGAAAGCTGGTAGCGCAGCGCTTCAGCGACCAACAACGCCCAAGGTATGCCAGAAAAAATTCAGGGGGCACTTTGGCTCTCTAAAGTGCTGCAAGGCGAAAGCGTTTCCTGGCCAGCCACTGTTTGTTTTTATTTACTTTTTTATTTCCATATTTTTTATTTATTTTTTGAGAGAAGCACACAGGACAAGGGCAGACTGACAACTGGTTTATTGCACCGACGCCTCCTTCCTTCAACAACAAAGCGCATACGCACCAACAACACAAAGGCAAGAAACTGCAATCATCTCGTCAACCCAAGAAATTCCAACTCCTTGTGGTAAAGTGGATAGATTCCTCACTAATACATTTGTCAGGCCCTAATCTCGCGATTTGCAAAGGTTCGATAATTTCGCATTCTTTGTCCCGTCCTTTTTTCGCAGTTTTTATTCTTCTTGTAATGTCGTACCAACTAGCCCCTCACCAGATTTCATCTCTCCAATTAACCCTGTCCTCTGCCAGCTGTGGCCACCCTATCCCCGCAGACTTCTGTATCTCATCCACCCACCTTTCCTTTTTATACAGTCTGTTACCCTTCATGACCATTGGTTACCTTGCCTCTGCATTACATGCTCTGTACAACCCCATTTCTTTTATATAGCGATTTGTTATATTCTGCAAATCCTCTATCTCTTGACTGATAGTGTGAATATGGTCCTTTCTTGAGCATCATTTACGAAAGCCTGCTTGATCATTTGGTTGATTCAAGTCTAAGGTTGTGCCCACTCTAGACCTTGTAGGCAATGCAGAGTAACCCGCTGAGTCTGCAATTTTTCAAGTTCTTGATATCTCTTTTCTAATGGATTAAGATGCTGTTAGCATTCTTCCAGGATTCTGGTACACTCTAGGTAATAAGACAACTGCATCACAGGGTGGCTAGTTTTCTAACAAAATCATGCCCTTTGCCCTTTAGCAGGTCTTGTGTTCCCTGATCCTCCCCACCTGCTTTCTCCTTTTGCATTGCTCCTAAGGCTTTCTTCCTCTTTCGTTGCTGGTGGGATGACTCATTGCTGTGTTCTACTGCCTCTCTTATTAAAGTTGTGATTGGGTATTGTATAGAAATTAATGTAGAACTCTTTGGCTACTCTATCTTATCCATACTGCTAAAGACATTTATTATTTATTTAAATTTATTAAAATAAATGAATAATAAATAATGACATTGCCCTCTTTATCTCAACACATACATCCAATTTTCCCCCATGCCTAGTTTCCTCTTAACTGCTTTCTTTAGGTTACCTGCATTCTTGAGAGCATGCCCGATTCTCTCCATATTAGACTTCCTTATGTCAGTTAACTAGCTCTTACTGCTTAGCTTCTAAAGCTCTACCGGTTCTATTTGTAGGTTAGAGCCTTTGATGCATTGGTGTTTCTTAATCAAATGTTTTGTCTCCTGCGAGAGCTTGTGGGTATCCTGTCTAACCATCCTACCGCCTACTACTCTCTGGCTATGTTTCTGTTTGTCTCGCAACAAAAGACACAATTCAAGAAATGCTGAGAAAATTGGAGTTAAAATGGAATATTTCTTCACACCACTAGATTCAGACCTATAATCAATATCTGTGATCATCTTAATTAATTTGAATGGCATCAAGACCTTACCTCAGAGATCTGTGACAAAAAGTGCTGGCACCACCACAGTTAACTTGTGAAAACAGCCGGCGGCGGCAATATTTGTATTTCGCAGTTTGTCATTTTCTAGCTCATAACAGCTAGGTTTCAGTGCACGTAGCCCCTTTGTCGTAAGCACTCTGTAATCAGTTCATAAAGGCCAACTTAATTTTCCCTCACTGCCTCTATTATATGTTCCAGCAAAGACAATGACTTTACAAATGCCATTTTAGCCACGAGAGCAATGCTGGTTCCACTTCTAGGTCGCATAAACGCAGAGTGATGCGAGTGGGATGTTGGCTGGCACAAGCTAGCAGAACATACTCAAAGAAACTTTACCACCATTGCAATGCAAACAACGCAAAGGAAGTCAGAATCCACGTATTTACTGCGTTTTCCTTTAGTGCCATTGCCACTTTCAGGTGGTGAGTCTTTCTTCTCTTTTAGGAGGCGATCAGATGATGTATCTCTGCCAGAGCCACAAGGCTGCCCAGTTTTTATGTCCCCTACTAATGCTGAAAGCCTCAGTTAACACGAAGAGAAACACCGAGAGAAACACCAAGGGAGAGAGACACAGTCGCACAATAACCGCCTTTAGCACCCATAATAACTGTTTTAAGTATTCCTTCTTTCCCCGAACAGTAACTGAATGGAATCTTCTAACCAATGATCAGATTTCAAAATCATCACTATCAGCATTTGTTTTAGGTATTGTTAAGAAACGTGTTGTCTTTAACTGTTTATACGCTCCATGGATCTAATTTGTATTATATTCTTTGTACGTGTTATTGTTTTCATTATGTATTCATTGTATCCCACCCTGCTAAAATCCCCAGAGGGGATTGCAGTATTGATAAATAAATAAAATAATAAGGGAAACACTCTGCGACAGTGCGACTGCTATTTAAATTGCATACAAAGACTACAGATAAACGAGCCCTCTGCTGTTCTTTGCGGTGACATGGCCATGCAACTGGCACATTGTGCAGCCACACCTTATGGCCTATATCGGCCATTTTATAAGTGCCAGCATTTGCCTAAAAGCCCTTTGACACTTGAAAAGGACCAGTCTTAATCGGACCATGCTGTCATTACACTGGTTGGCAGAATCACATCACAACTTACTGCCCACAGCGCATAAGAAATGCAGGAGGTAAGGGTTGAGAGGAATGCGCCATGTCACATATGAATGCTTCTCCACCTTCTCACAGTGTGTACACATAGGTGTGTGAAACCGTGGCAGTGCTCAAGCAGTCAACTTGAACCCCCGCCACACTTGTTTCATTAGGAATGGCATTATAGGCACGTTTCCTACTACTTGAATGCACTAAACGAAACATGTAGAACCTCAGTCACTGCTTCTACAACACAAAAGTGCGAAGTTTCCAATCCGGGAAATAAGAGTTCCAATTCCTTTCAGTACCGTCACAAAATTTTGAAAGCCAAGCTGCAAGTTATTTTTGCTGCTTCAGGTCCACCTTTTCTTTTAAATGTGCGACTTCATCAAAATTAGTGCAGTGCATGTAGCATGCAAGACCGCACATTGTGAAGCTTTACATGGAGCACTGTGCAAAGTGCTCCACCTTTTATGCAAATTGCTATGTTTCTCATCCTCACAGCTGCCTCTGTAACGACAGAGGCAGCCAAGAACTCAAACATGGATTTAACAAGCCAAGCACGTGGCTGGGATTTCTTTTTTTGGTAAAATTGAGGAGAACGCAAGGACAGGGGGGGGGGGGGGGGGGGAGGAAAGAGTGCAAGGTTTATGTCAAGCCATTGGCTGGATACATAACTGAGCACACCACTTTAACGCCTATCATACAAGCGAAGTCAGTGTTGAATGGAATGAATGTGCTTTACTTTGCAAAGACTGAAATCCTAGAAAGCTTTTCACATTTAAAAGTGGTTACAAAACAGTTTGCAGACACAGATGACTCTGCTATGACTTGAATGATGTAACATCAAATTAGAAGTCCAAGCAATGCATGAAGCACATCCAGATCCTAGATGAGAAAACAGCAGAATATGTCATTGATCCAGCTTACCGCAACTTTAAAAAGTACTTATAGCAGCATTAATCGTATAATTTTAAGTATGTTAACGTACTCGTTTTAAATATAGTTTACTTTGTCAGTCATGAACACCTGGTATCAAAGCCATGCAAAGAGACCATGCGAGTTCACAAGCTCACTCAAGGTGCGACAACCTTTAAAAGTCTCACTTAACTCTTTACAGTATGGTCACATTTAGCCCAATTATGGGTTCCCTTTCAGCACGTACTGGCAAGCACAAGGTACATTTTAACCACATCAGTATGGTGCTGCCACCTCTGGAATGAAGAGAAAAGTTTTTTTTTTATAGTTTCTAGAATTTCCCTTTGATGACAGCAAGCAGGATGAAGAGCAGTTTGAGTTAGTCCTGCTCGGAGTTTGGGACATTCAAGTTTTTGCCTGAACACAGTCAACTCCGTTTCTTCTCGGACATGCCTGGAAAGTTTCTCCACTTCCCGTTTTCGATTTACTTCATCGGTACCAACATAACAGCTCTCGACAAACTTCATTGGTACCGACATAAGAGCTCTCGACCAACTTCATCGGCACCAACATAACAGATCTCGACCAACTTCACCGGATAGCGACACAACAGCTTACACATAAACTGGTGCGTACCATCAGACAACCTACATATGGTTTCGATTGCTGCTGGGGGTCACCAGCTAATCAATGGGAACACATTCGTGCAGCGAAAAAAATGTTTGGATATTCAGGAAGGACAAAAGCAGAGCTGCATAAGAACACCACCCCCCACGCAGCTCATCCAAGAAAATGGTGCCGCTGGTGATCCACTACTTGGATGGAAGCTCATACCAACTAAAAGTGTCAAGCGTACTGCATCCCACTTTCTATCTAGTGATTTGCACCTTTTCACTTTCAACACGCAGAGGCGTATAGGTTCAAGCAGCGCCAGAATTGCACTTTATTTACAATAAATATTTTTCATGTTCTCCTGAATGGCAATCGATGTCATTTTTGTCCCACAGTACGGCTGGCCATAAAGCTCATGGGACATATTTGACCCACTTTTTTTTAGTGCCACTAATCTACAAGCAAGGTTGGAAATTGTGCTATAAGTATTTATTGTCTTGCTCTTCCTTATTTACAGGGCCACAATTTCTACAAGATTTTTCAGCAGAACTTATTGCAATATGGTTACACAAGCCCTGAAACACTTTTGAGTAGAGAAATAAAGTGCACCCAATCATTTTGTTGCGCACTAAGAACAGCTAAGCCAAGTATAAATGCTCAACGTGCAGCAGAGACTTGACGACAATTCTTTGAAAATTTATTTTAACTTCGTGCTGCTATTTCAGATTGCAACCCTCAATTCCTCTTCCACATCTACTATTGCTGTTGGTTATGGTGGACTGAAGGCACCTGCAACCTTTATTTCATCACACTGTTCTTAATAGTTTTGAGTCGTCTAAGCTCTTCAATGACAGCCGCACTAGATTTGCTGAGCAACTAAACCTGCTACTACCCAAAGAGCACACAGTTATGGAAAACTGTCAGCATACTTTTCAGTCATCTATGGGTGGAAATCATTGCCATCCCAAATAAAATCCCACTATAATTTACATCCATTTCACCACTCATTGCGGGCCTTCTTTTCAACCGTGGTTTCATCTGCTCACAAGTGCATCTTTTTTTTTCCTGCTTCATATGTTCCTTGTTGGTGTTAATGTACTTAACTGTAATACTTTACTTTATTCGTGTACATCCACTTTTTGTACATACTCACTGTTTGCTATTTAGCACTGTATTATGTTTTCTTGGTTTCCACTCCTTCCTTCTTTTACACTTAATTGCCTTATAGCTGAACCACTGCAATTTTTCACTTTTGATCAGAAGGTCCCCCAATTAAGTTTTTACTTCGGGACCTCCTTCTGTAACACTGACAACCACATGTACTGAATGTGCCGCACTTTGAAATGAGTGAATGAATCACACAAAGCCGTTGCTAACAAAAAATGAACAGCCCAGAAAGCAGCCTCAAGAAACATGGCAAGTAGTCCACAATAGCCATGCAGTCATCAACTAACAATACAGACCACCCCAAATGAATGCTTCCGGTATACAATTCCACAAATGACGTACATGCACTGACACCGTACTGACGTTCCAAATTTGATAGAGGTGATCTGAGGTCCTTTAAGCCTTCCATACTGATAGTCGCTCATGATGAGCACCAAATGACAAGTTAACAAATGAGCTGTGATACTGTAAATTAGAATTAGAGACGTGAAGACAGAAAAAATAGCTAACACTTGGCTTGTAATTTTTTTATTTTACCTGTTGCACGACACACCTCACACAGATTGCATTTAACAGGCAACCTTATTACACAACAGGTTTGATAAATTGGGTAAACCTCATATTTTCAATGCACTGCTTTGCACTAGGGTCAGCTTGCTGGAGCTGGCACAGGCAATATGGCTGATAATGGGTAGGGCAGTTTTTTCAGACGACCTGAACAAAACATACCAAACAATGGCCTGAGTGCACAACACACAATGAGATAAAGGAAAACTTTGCTCTAAACCGCTTTGTGTCACAGGGTACAGAAGTTTCTGCGCAAAGTCAACAAAGGAAGCCAAAAGTAACTTTGTGGTGCTTACTGGCTGAAACTTTCACATGAAAAAAGAAATGAAGCAGAAGCAGCACTGTCCCTCATAAGGTTTGCCGAAGAACCGTGCCAAGGCTGAGATGGCAACTGAGGAACTCGTTACACGAGCAGTCACCTTGCATAAGTTAACTAGAACACACAGGAATTTAAGGCAGAGTCAAACCAAAGGCACTGGGTAGCTATCACATGACAATGGCAGCAGAGTACTAGGTGTTCCTCGCTGCAAGCAGCCGATCGCGGTAGGCTCTCTGTTTCCGCATTACTGCCGTCTGCATGATCGTCTCCGTCCTCAACACATCGCGCCAACAGGTCAAATACAGATCGCACTGGACCTCTTTGTCGGCACGAACCACCGGCGGACATGCATCTTCAGCAGCCGCTGGCTCGTCGATGTCGCTGTGATGTCCATCATCGACGCATGGGCTAGATGACAAAGCTGAGTGCTCCAAGCGGTGCCCATCGTTGGATTCGCAGCAGGTCGACGCGGGCGGCCCAAAGCTATTGGCGCTGCCACCGTCGTCGCGGCCTCGCACGGGGCACAGCCCCGTTGTGCCACCACTATCCTCACTCTCGACGCGGACCTCCTCGCCTTTGGAACGGAGCTCCAAGACCGCCGCATTCAGCTCGTGAACCTCGTTGCCGACTGCGGGTAAGTCTTGTTCTCGAGCAGGCACTGCACCTTCGGTGGATTCGGTGACTCGCTGCTCATTCTCGACGCGGACCTCCTCGCATTGGGAACGGAGCTCCGAGACCGCCGCATTCAGCTCGTGAACCTCGTTGCCGACTGCGGGTAAGTCTTGTTCTCGAGCAGGCACTGCACCTTCGGTGGATTCGGTGACTCGCTGCTCATTCTCGACGCGGACCTCCTCGCCTTGGGAACGGAGCTCCGAGAACGCCGCATTCAGCTCGTGAACCTCGTTGCCGACTGCGGGTAAGTCTTGTTCTCGAGCAGGCACTGCACCTTCGGTGGATTCGGTGACTCGCTGCTCATTCTCGACGCGGACCTCCTCGCCTTGGGAACGGAGCTCCGAGACCGCCGCATTCAGCTCGTGAACCTCGTTGCCGACTGCGGGTAAGTCTTGTTCTCGAGCAGGCACTGCACCTTCGGTGGATTCGGTGACTCGCTGCTCATTCTCGACGCGGACCTCCTCGCCTTGGGAACGGAGCTCCGAGACCGCCGCATTCAGCTCGTGAACCTCGTTGCCGACTGCGGGTAAGTCTTGTTCTCGAGCAGGCACTGCACCTTCGGTGGATTCGGCGGCTCGCTGCTCATTCTCGACGCGGACCTCCTCGCCTTGGGAACGGAGCTCCGAGACCGCCGCATTCAGCTCGTGAACCTCGTTGCCGACTGCGGGTAAGTCTTGTTCTCGAGCAGGCACTGCACCTTCGGTGGATTCGGCGGCTCGCTGCTCATTCTCGACGCGGACCTCCTCGCCTTGGGAACGGAGCTCCGAGACCGCCGCATTCAGCTCGTGAACCTCGTTGCCGACTGCGGTTAAGTCTTGTTCTCGAGCAGGCACTGCACCTTCGGTGGATTCGGCGACTCGCTGCTCTTCAGCCGGCTCTGCTGCAGCCGTCGGCAGTTGACCACCGCGATCGGCGTGACGACGTTCACCAGCCTCCGAAGGGGGCACGATCAAGAGCGAGACCCGCCGCTGGCCTGACGTCTCAGCCGGTGCCGTCGGAAGTACACAGACGCGCGTCGGAGGATGTGCACCGCCGCGAAGAGGCTGATAAAGCACGATTGGCGGGTAGTACGTTTTGTAGTACCACTGGGCTTTCGGCGCGACCAAGGGCGCAGCCCCGCTAGCGCGATCTGCGCGCGGACACGGTGCCGGTCCATTGCCAGCCTCTGTTGACCCTGACGCTCGCGGTTGCGACGGCCGACCCGAAACAGCCCTGCGGCCGACGGCCGTTGGCTCCTCCGAGTCTGTAGAGCTGCTGTCGTCTTCCGAAGGACTGTAGTTGCTGTAATTCTGCTCGCTGTCGCTCGAAGCGGCGTCCTCGCTATCGTCCGTCTCCTCCTGCGATAGCGAACCGTTTCGCAGTACCAGCAAGTCCAGCCGGCTGTTCACCGAGCGCTGGTCCGTGCATCGGGCGATGACGTACCAGAAGAAGGCTTCCAAAGTTCGTGGCTCTACGTTCTTGCCCAGACGTTCGCGCAACTTGCTAGCCAAGACGGTCCACATCGGCCAGCGACCGCAGTCGCTACGGCGATTAGGCGACGTTTTTAGCTTCTCCATGAGATGCACTTTGCTGCAGGCGTACCGCTTCAACAGATTGCGAAGGACGAGTCGCTCTTCGTCGCTCCATGAGGAGAAGAACCGGGCGCTGGTGGGCCGAGCCGTGCGCAAAGAGTACGGCATCGCTGCAAGTACAGTGTTCTGCAAGACTACGCCTTCCGAACGTTCGAAACCACAATGGAGACACAATAATGAGCGATACGCGCGTGCGGATTTGGCGGGAAGAAGATGATGATGATGATGTTTGCGGCCCTTGTAACGGACGATCGACGAAAATGCGGATCAAACCGAAACTTCTAAGAAAAAAAGAATAGAAGTAAAAGGAAAACTTTCACTTTTCTAGGTCGGCCCAACTAGCGACCCTCAGTTGTGCTGGATTCCTCTCGGGTACGCCACCAGTGTTCCAGCCTTCGCTTGGTGACGTCCACTGCTTCCCAGTGGGGGTGCTTATTCTCCCCACGAAATGCCATCGTTATCGTGAGAATGAGAGCAGGGTTGCCAGTTTCTCAACTAAAAAAATTGCCGCAAAAATGAGAACAGTAGCCAAAAAGTAGCCAATCTACGGCCACAATCTCAAAAGTAGCCAGATTGGCCCCAAGTCACCTCAAAAATGTCACCACCAGAAGCAGAAATATTGCCAGAAATTTACAGTTTAAAGACAGAGGGCAACAGTGCCTGTAAATATTTTGAAATTATGAAAGGTGTTGAAAAGTGACCAGAAGAAATCATTTTCTCCTCGTCAGAGTAAATACTTTGTGTTCCTTTGACGCAGTCATAGTTATTAATGTGTGGCATTAATGTGTGAGGAGACATGCTGCGATTTCGTGATGAGTGAACAAAGTGAAGCCCTACGTGCAGCCCTTGGTGAAGCCCTAGATGAGGCCTACGTGAAGGCATACATGAAAATCTAGTGAAGCCCTGCCCACCAGATTATGAGTACACTCCCCACCGTGTCTTGTGGCAGTTAAATTACTGGTTAGTTGTGATTGGTTGCCTGAGAAGAACAACCTAGGTCGCACAAGCCCCACCGATGGCAGCACCTGCCATCGCAGGGCAGCGGCGCGCACCTCTTAACCACTGCACCATGGCGTCAGGAGTGGTAGGACTCCCAGCGATCAATAAATGTAAAGTAGAGGATGACCATTGCAATTCGATATATCTGGGCATTAACCCATTAATGCTATCGCGTCATACCCTTAGACGGAGCTCAAGTCCGATTAAGTCGCCAATCTTCGTTTGGAGCCTGCCTGACCTGGAAAACCAAGCCTCGAACCGAAACCAAAGTAAAAACCGAAGTGCTAGCGTAACTAATTCGCATTTCGCCTAACCTCGTTAAATTGTTCCCCATTTATCAATAACAAGCCAGGTACAACAGGATAATGGTGTTTGAAAAGTAGCCAAGTTCAAATTTTTGTCACCAAGAGCTCCCAAATGTAGTCAATTTGGCACAAAGTAGCCAAACCTGGCAACGCTGGATGAGTACGGCACGGACTGGGCGATGGGCTGACCGAAGCCCACTGTTGCCACACTGGCTGCAGGAAAGCAGAAAAGTTATTCTATAAGTGCACTGACGACCAGACTGGACTAACGCCGGTACTGCCAAACTGCTCACCAAACCCTTCGGAAGCAAAACGAGGCAGGCAACAGTTTTCACATTGGCCAGGAAAGTCGTGTGCGTTGAGTTTGGGTGTGCACAGAGACGAATAAAAGCACAGCTGATTGTGGTTAATGCTCTCGCGTAGACAGCGAGCTCCGACGGCAATGTAAAATGCCGTTGGGCGCTTGTTTAGGTTCAATTTGTGGTCACGTTTATGCTGTGAACTTCGCTTGCTTGTTTGTTTGACTGAATCATTGATTGCAGGCAGGGGACCACATGTGGCCCACTCTTATTTGCAGCTTTACAGTAGCATCTTGGAAAGCAGGATGGGACACATTGGTCTCACTCTTATTTATTGAAAGCTGTGTGTCACACATGTACAAAAAGATACAGCATCCACACTGCACAGGCTAATGCATAACCGTGATCTCAATTAATGCAGCGCTTTCTTTACACTCCATGAAACAGTGCTCGCACCATGACCTTAAAAATCACACTCTCTTCACAGCATGCCAGCTGTCTAGCATAAAGATGTACTCATTGCTACTGAAAGTAGCGGCAGAAGCAAAACATTCACAGTACCTGCACGGCAATCATGGGCTGTCAAAACAATTTTAGAACAAAAGGATGTGCCATTCCTGTAACTACAAGAGACATGTAAAGATTACTAGCAACACCAAAATACTAATGTTTAGCTATGTAAGTAACTAGACCGACAGGTTGTGCCAACACAGCCAAAAGACGAAGTGAAGGCCCCGGTGAAATGTCACTTCGTATTTCTTACGCATTGCAAAATGAGTGACATTTTTTAAACACTGAAAAAGTTCACATGCCCAAGGGGTCTTTCTAATTTATATGCCTATATACAGTGAGCTCTCCACAATTTTGTTCATGGTGCTTTGTAATTTAAACAGGCAGGGTACCATCGTACTATCAACCTTCTCTCATTTTATTTTTGCAACTGTCTAAAAACAAATGACAGGTGCTAAATATAGCTGAGCGCATTCTGTACAGGTTGGACAGCTGAACTTAAAAGCACACCTTTCTTGACACGCCATAACATCACTGACTGCTGCGTCATACACAACAAGACACATTCATATGCAATATCCAGTGCACATCGAAAGCTGCTACAAAATGATACTATAATTCCAATTTGATGAATTCTTATTTTACTTGAGAGCGACATACCTAACCAGAACAATTTTAAGGACCATAGAAACCAAATTTTTGTTTCCTTGCTCTCCTATATTAGACAGTATAAAAACTTTTAACTACGCAAGTATCTAGACAGACACATTATGCCATCAGAGTGGTCTCATGATATTTGCCTGCGACTGCAAAGTAATTTATGATTAAATATCTTCTTGACACTGTTTCTGTTTCAGTTTCATCAGGTAAACGTTGGCTGTGACGAGTAGTTGTCTTCAGACTTCATGGGGCATGAAAAAAAAAAAAACTGCAATACAACTGCTGATGTGTCGCTTGTTGTCATTCCAGCTTTTAAAGCCAGCTAGGTAAAGTGTTGTAGCGAATTCAAACTGCATATCAGTGTTTATATTGCAGGTTTTTTTTTGTGCCTCATGTGACCTAAAGGTCAACTATATGTCACAGCCAACATTCGGTTGTTGAAACCGAAACAGCATGAGAGAAGGAATTGAATTATACATTATTTAGCAGTTGTAGGCGAATACCATGCGGTGATCCAATATTCTGTCTAACGCGTAATTTGAAAGAAGAAGACATGTAATTAAAATTAGGTGTCTATAGTCCTTTAAGCATAGTTATTCCCTAATACTGTGTTAATTAAACAACTGAGCTTCACAAGTGCGATCCACATAAGCCTTTCTTTTATGATGGGGAATCCACTTAATGCCATCTCAGACCTTTGCAACTGTTTCGTCGTGTCAACTTAGCTTACGTGCACAGCTCGAATAGAGTGTGAACTCTCCGATTTGCATTACAATGAGGATACACTCAATCTCGTAGCAGAAGATGAGAGCAATGAGAGACTTGTTTTCCCATTTTTCAAGCGGTCATATCATTCAGACCAAGCCAGTGGTTCTCAAGCTGCTGTCCTGAGACCCTTTGGGGTCGTCAAAGACAATTCGAGGTTGCACAAACCTACAACTCTTCAATGAAGACCCTAACTTTTCTAGGCTAGATAATGAGCCTGCATGAAGCTGCATGCACTAACTCAAGTTGAACATACAAATTGTACCAAGCCTTTTCAGTGTCTAAACATTGTGGCACAACAGATGAGTGAACTAGCAAGATGAAATTCCTCAAGTTAGTTCGATTTAAATATCCACAGAGGCCCAGCTCACGGTTACAATCACTACCACTGCCGATCCTCTTATCACCACAGCACATAATACTGCTGCACCCACTTAGGTGAGTTCTCCACACATTCATAGCTAAGAACCTATACTTTAACACAGCCCAGAATCATCACTCAGAGCCACCAAATGCGCAAAAGCAATGCGAACCACACAGTTGCTAAGTTCCACACAGCTCTGGACTAGATAATGAGTGCTGCCTCATTAGGAAACTAAAAGAACAGAGATTACAATACGCAGGCTACCCGATAACCAAGAATAAACATCGTCTATGAACGAAAGGCAAGCATCTTGTGCATAAACAACCATGGACAACTGTCCAGTATGCTCAGTGCGTACAGCGATAAAAGACGAGATGTGAACTTAGCTGCAGCAGCTAAATGTAGAGTATTGCACACAGCATCAAGAACAGTCTTTGTCAAAGGGAACCAGGCAACGGGGTTTGCTTCTCAGCCTCAGTTCTCAGTGGAGCCTTCAGGACATCTCTTAAAGGGAAACTGCATATGTTTTAGAAATCAATGAGCTTAAGAGGGTCGAATGTGTGAAACTTGCAGGTAAAGCATGCGAAGTCTTTTTGGGCTAGCACTTGAAATAGTGAAGTAATCGCCGATTGAAATCTGGACGGCCTTCAAGCTTCTCAGCAGCGCACAACGCAAGCGGGGGGCGCATGATGACGTCATCGAAGGTATTGGTACATTTCCAACGCACAAACGCCAGCTTTGAAGGAAAAAAAAACCAACGCCACCGAAGGCGAACCCTGCCGAGAGTTGTTTGGCAGCGTCTAACGAGTCAGGGCAGGGTGTGGCTGACGACAGCGGTAATTTGAAATCATACCTTCCGTGACGTCACGCTGAGTTTCCCCGCGCTCCTCCGGTGCATTGAGGAGAAGCGCGAAATTCAATTGTTGATTACGTCACTATTTTAAATGCTAGTGCAAAAACACTTGGCATGCTTTACCTACAGCCTATATAGATTTGAATCCTTGAATATCGCGAAATTCTCAAAAAAGTGATGGAGCTGCCCTTTAAGACCAAACGGTCTTGAAAGGCGAACACAAGGGTTCTCGTTACCAGGCAAGGATTTAAAGCTCAAGAGATGCCATAAGTGCTGCACTACTCGGCTAAAAAACAAGCCTCGTAGCCAGGCTACTTTTGGCAAAGGCCATACATGCATTGTCAAGACTGGGTGGTGTGCGAAAGCACATTCATTGAGTCAGGAGGAAAACTAGATGCAAGCAGACGGGACGGAGGAACAGCCATGACAAGGAAGGTGCTCAACTTTCATATCGGACATTTAAACAGCTGCTCGTTGCTCTCACAAGCAAAAAAAAAAAAAGTACAAGCTGTCACATGACACCAGATGTGACCAATAAGACAATGACTAACAGCAGCAAAGCTGAGTGTTCCTACTTCGCAGGCTGTTCGCAAATGTAGGCACACAAATTGTAAACAAGCAAGCGCTTGATAAAAGAAGCTAGAAAGAAATGACAAAATTTTGGAAACAGATAAGAACACGGCCATATCGGAGCTACCATCCCATGGAGTAAGCTGCTGGCAGAAAGACAGCTTGATTTTTTGTAGAACAGGCAAATCGATGCCTGGCTTATGCAGTATTGATAATGGGTTTTGATAATCGGTTTTGAATGTAGCTGCGTTACCTCCAACGTGGAGGTAACAATTTTTTTTTCTTTTATTCCTTCATAATATGGGCATTAAAGGGTTAAGGACCCCTTGCCAAGGTTTCTAGTCCGCATGTTTCATGCAGAAAATTAAAAAAAAAAAGTGTCCGTGCTATGAAACCTCATAAATAATTGAAGCAATGCACCTGAGAAGACGTAACCGTTACCTCCATAAGTTCTATCTTGTCCCTATCCAATGATGCAATCTGTAATCTGCTAACTACATTTGGATGCAGCTGACAGGCTAATCAAGATGTGGGGGTGTTATCATAATGATACGGCACACCTGTCACAAGTTGTCACTACTTTGGCAGTTTTTCTTAGGTGCTCTAGCACCATACATCAGGTGCATTATTTATTTAGTTTATCTATGACTTCAAGTATGTCTATGACCTCACCTAAATGGTGCATAATTCAAAGAAGTACTGTTGCAAGAGCAGTTCTGATGAAGTTACATCACTGCTGAACAGACTTCACTTGACAGAGAAACCATGTGCATGGACCGCAAATTTTCTGTGCTTTCGCAAGTGAGAGCATCAGGCAAAAGTTGGGCGCCTTTTCCGTTACGCTCGTACATTCGTCCTATCTGGTTGCATCTACTTTTCTTTGAAGCCATACTCCAGTTAACTCAGTAATCTATTCTTATCAAACCATAGCAACTTATCCCAAGCAACAGGAGGGACTCCTCCACATGGCCGAACACAAGCAGTGCTTACATTGTCAAGAGAATGCCTGTCTTCAGGGTAGAGCACGAAGAAAGACATGCCTTAATTATTATTCTTTTACACAGCCTATGCTAACAACTGCAACAGAATCGCAGCTTCCCAGAGTCAAGAGAATCAGACACTGAAATGTGCGAAGGTCTCTGCCCTAATTGCTAAAATGCATAAAAGTTCACTTCACACCCTTGTTAGTGTCAGTATACACGTACGCCTGTACACTGTCATCACTGCAAGCCACCGCAAGCCACAAAAGTTGGCAAGGTGCAAGCACACGGTACCTTAGAACTGCAGTCTGAACCTTGAACTGAAGGAATGCAGTCTGAACAAAACAGCCCATGAATGAACTGCACTGCACTCCTGTGCACTCAACAAACAAAAACAAGAATTGTGCGATGCAGTAAAGAGTAAACAGGCAAAAAAAAAAACTACACGAAGAAGCATGTCCAACCAAAAACAACATATGGACATCAGTGTCGCAGTAAAACATGCTAACTCATCCCTGAAACCGGTACATGGGCATCAGTAAGCCCAAATGAAATGCAAGCCCTGAAGGAAGACGAAAAAGATAAACTTGCCTTGCTCATCACATTATTGTGATTGTGTGTTTATTTTCACCCACACAAGCTGAATAACTAGCACAGCATCACGTTTTTCACATAATTATGAACACTGCAGCCGTAAAGAAAAATGACTAGCCATAAAATACTGAACATGGTTTTTGTACTTTTCCACATATTATTTGATGTTCAAGATGACCTGACACTAGCAGTGCTTGCTTTAAATCAGACACAAGCGCAATGACTAGAACACAAAGTGCTGATCTGACTTGAGCTGACTTGACAACGAACGTAACTACTGACTTGTCAATTAACTGCGCACACGCGCACAGTCTAATTGTTATAACTGCTCGTAAGATGACCACTAAAGGTAACAGTGCCATCAAAAATGACATTCAGAGTCACTGCAAACACCAGCCATTAATCTGCAGCAGCATGCACACACATACCAGTCTTTAGACAGCGGGGCATTTCAACATCTGTGCACCTCATATGAGAAAAAGTGCTGACACCTAGTTTCAAACGCATACTATATTAAGTGTTGTAATTCCACTGCACACATAAACACATTCCACTCAATACTGTTATCGAACACAGCAAAAATCATATCTCATGTAAAAGAGTATGCATGAGACCAATGAACCAAAGAAAACTAGTCGTGCCAAAAAAACTCTGTGAGAAAACAGGTTTGCTTGAAAAACAGCACAATATAATCAAGCTTCCCCAATGTTCAGTGGATAGTGCTGGTACGCAAGCAGTGTGTCAGAAGTATGTAAACACCTGAGATCGTGAGTGGTTTTTCAGTGGTCTTTCAATGGTGACAGCAGCGCACTCAGTGGCCTATGCAATCAAGATGGAAACTGTGGTTGTTATGCATGCTTGCAAAATAGTGGTTCCACAATGACACAAGCATGACATCAATGCCTGCTCATTAGGGCAGAAAAACTAAACCCACAAGTTTTGAGTCGGTCCTCTCAGCTGCTACGTTATAGCCACGCAAAATTAGTAATTTCATTTAGAGGTCTACATGCCATTCCTGGGCTCCATGTAAGAGCACACACCATTGCAATTTTTGCTCTCACATTCTTGCAGCGTTTGTTTTATAATGGGACAAATTCATTTCCACGTGTATGACTCTAGAAGTAAGTGTGGTACTTCATAAACAGTAATTAGGCTTAACAATGCACGTCCCCCTGGCAGCTTAGTAGAATTAATTTTAGAATGAGAAAAGCTGCTTGACTGATGCATCAGCCAGCTTATACACCATCAATGGCCTGTGTGCTGGCAGGATATGATGGAGAGGGGGAAAAAACAAAGAGAGTGCAGCGACCTTCAGTTCTCATTTGTTCTTTGGAGCGGCCGGACTTGTACTGAGGACTCTCCCTCCGTCTCCAAAGCAGTTGCACTTGTGTTTTCTGGACAATGCCAGTGTAAACCAGCAAAGTGAAACTTTTATGACTTGGTGGGAGTGATTTCAGTCTGTCCACACAAATTAGTAGTTGCAAAAGGGGGGGGGGGGGGGGGTAACTAATGCTAACACACACTCTGTCGTGTGAATCTCACTGACTGTACGTTAATTTTTTTCTGTGTGTGCGAGATCAAGCGCACCACATGTCACACTTCAAGTTTTGCCAAATCATTCATACCCAAAACCATTATTGATTGGAACCGGCTGCCTTCCACAATCACAACTGAAACTAACGCGACATCATTTCATGAACTTTTAAAAAAATCAAAGCGATGTGTAGTTTTCTTCTAGTTCTGTTCTATTCACCGTAATGTGTTTGAGTTTCGCTTTTCGTTCTGTTTATTCTGATGTTTTTATTTATTTATTTTTTTTGCGTCTTGTTGTTCCGCCACATTTCGATTGTTGCTGACTACCAGTTATTGCTCTTTTCTTGCTTCTTTTTTGCCCTGTTACTCATGTTAAATGTTCTTTTTATGTATACAATTTGTAACTTTTTACCACCCCCTATGCAATACCCTCGTGAAAGAGGGCCTTTAGGGGTATCTTGAAATAAATAAAGAAATAAATAAAAATATGTGAGTAGGGGACGCAAAGGAGGTGGTGCATTGATATTCTGTAAAGTATGATTTCTGCATTTTTCACGAATTGCACAAAACATGCGAAAAACTTGTCCCTCAAGTCGTTTGGGCGAAATGTCGACTCATAAATATGCACAAAAAAAAATGCTTTTGTCGCCTTCATGAAATGTCAGCAATACAGTGAAGAGCACAAAAACTATCAGGGCTTCTTATGCATTTTGCGAGTAAGATTCTGTATTGATCATAGGGCATTTAAGTGTGTTTAGGTCCTTTCTGAGGAATTTAGTACAAATTCCAATTATTTCTAAATATCTCCTTGTTTTTCTTTTTCAGACATGGTAATCATTAGCCAGTTTTCTCTACTCTTTCTCTACCCTAAGAAGTCTACTGACGACTTCCTAGCTCCCAAGGTAAGTGTATCAAAAGCAGGGCATGATGTAGTTGTAAGCTGCGTTCTAGCGTTTGCAGCATACGAAAGCTTGCTCGCCTCTAGGAAAGACAAGAGCACTGATGGCAAAGCCACTCCTTCTTTGTGAAATTTAGAGTCCCTGAAATATTCCTATGCTTTGACTGCAGCTGAATTCGCAAAACTTTGGGCTGTCGAAAACTAACCTGTTTACAATACCGCAAATCAGCTCGTACACAGCTATATACAGTAGTTACTGGACATCTACATTACAGTTTTCCACTCATAACCAGGGGATAACGTTTGATTGAGTGATAACTAGACATTCCCATTCATGTATCATCATCATCATCAGCCTGACTACACCCACTGCAGGGCAAAGGCCTCTCCCATGTCTCTCCAACTAAACCTGTCCTTTGTCAGTTGCCACCACTGTATCCCCGCAAACTTCTTAATCTCATCCGCCCACCTAACTTTCTGCCGTCCCCTGCTACGTTTGCTTTCTCTTGGAATCCACTCCGTTACCCTTAAGGACCAGCGGTTATCTTGCCTTCGCATTACATGCCCTGCCCAAGCCCATTTCTTCCTCCTGATTTCAACTAAGATGTCAGTAACCCGCGTTTGTTCCCTCACCCACTCCGCCCTCTTCCGATCTCTTAACGTTACACCTATCATTTTCCTTTCCATAGCTCGCTGCGTTGTTCTTAACTTAAGCTGAACCCTCTTTGTTAGCCTCCATGTTTCTGCCCCATAGTTGTATTCATGTATAATTCATGTATAATGATGAAATTCAAAGAAGCAGTTCAGGAAATAAACATGGTTGGTCACTGCTACCTGCACCTGAACAAGGCACTGGCCAGCTATCAGAATACAAGCCTGCATTGCACTTCATCTCACGACATTCTTTTGTTACTACGCATTTATATAGAAGACACAGCACTAAACTAGTCAACTTTGCAAAGTCTGCAATCACATCGCCTCCTATAAGCATCAACACTTGCTCAATATGAACACCATGGCTGTCTGTTACGTCACAAATTGCCAATTTAAAGGCTGCATCAACGAAAAAATTACCACACACTTATCTTTTGTGACAACATGCTTACGCAGCTAGTGCCCTCTGTCACAGCTGTTGGTGGCTCATTAACTGCGCAGATTCATGAATGAAGCCGAGAGTTCACCCACCACGACGTGTATGTCTGACGCAAGCTCCCCTCCTAAAGCCAGCTTCTGCTGCACTCAGAAATGCTAGTAATAATAGGGGATGGGATACCTGCCATGCTCCTGGACCCTCGTCCTGTTGTTTGTTAAGACAAAAATACTAAAACACAGCTGCTCCCAGTGCCTCTTCTGTCATAGTGTTTACGAAACTTTGCCATCAAATCTGGTTAGTTTCTAGAAGCTGGCATACATACCGTATTTTCCGGTGTATAAGACGCGGGTTTTTTTCAAAAATCTTGCTTGTGCGTCCTATACAAGGGTGCGTCTTATATGCGAATTTTTCGTTTTTTTTTGCGAGTTCAGAAATTACTCAGGTTAATACTTCATTACATGGTTAATACTTCATTACAGGGACTGCCGTGCGCAACTTTTTTAGGTGAACTTTATCATGAAACGGCGGGGTTGACCACTTCCGGGATCTTAAACTTAGCGTTGCTTAAGAACTTCTCACACGTACGGTGCATTTTGCGATGGTCGCATAAGCATGTTTAATTAAGCCTCACTAGCCTAACTGGGTAAATTGGGGTACGTCTTATACACGGGTGCGTCTTATATACCAATTTTTTCAATGACAGCCTGCATATATGGCGGGTGCGTCTTATACAAGGGTGCGTCTTGTACACCGGAAAATACGGTACTCAAAACTAAGGAGCCATAATATTGCACAGTGAGGGTTCCCCACAACTTCTGAGGACTTTAGAGGAATTTGGCTCACTTAAATTGTTTGTTTATGTTGTTTATGGCTCACTTAAATTCTTTGTTTATGTGTTCATGAGAGTTTAACGCCCCAAAGCAACTCAGGCTATGAGGGACGCCGTAGTGAAGGGCTCCGGAAATTTCAACCATCTGGGGTTCTTTAATGTGCACTGACATCGCACAGCGCACGTGCCTCTTGAATATCGGCTCCATCAAAATTCGACCGCCATGGCCAGGATCGAACCCGCGTCTTTGGGGTCAGTAGCCGAGCACCACAACCACTGAGCCACCGTGGCTCACTTAACTATCCAGAGGTGATGCAATGACTTTAGAGCTCAGTTTCTCACTTACCAGCATGCCATCTTCCAAAATACTGGATCATTACAAAGTTTCAGCGAACCACATGACTGAAGAGCTCTGCTGGAAATGAACAAATGCGTGGAATGTGCGAGTCATTTGTTTCTGCCTCAGCAGCTGACCTCCAGGTGTCTCGGAAAGTCAGCAGATTAAAAGTGGGCTCTCAAAAAACAAGGACAGCAACACCAGTAAGTGGTTGGAATAATGCAACCACTCTGTTCCCATCATGTTTCTTTTTTTTGTTTACTATTTTGGACCTCTGCTTTGCCAGTCGCACGAGTGCTGCTGCTGTCACCATGATTAAAACAGTAAAATGGAATGAAAAAAGGAGAAAAAAAGAACCCAGTCAACCATAGAGAACTATAGGCTTATTCTCAAAAACACAAACTACCATCAAGTAAGCTAAACGCTGTGTCAGCAGAAAGCATCAACATACAGCCTTTGTCAAAAGTAACGAGTCCAAGCAGTTTGCTTCTTAGCCGTGTCGCAGGACTCTTGCAGCATCGGTAAAAGTAGGTTTTGGAGCATCCAGGACAAGAGTTCCTTGCACCTTCAAACCTTCCAAGAGATCTGGAACCCTCGCAATGCGTAATGAGACATACAGCTTGGCCCAGAAGGAAACCTCTTGGGCTCCAAACCTCTACAAGATCAGTAGAGGTTCAAAACATCAAAACAGCCGTGCGTTAACAGCATACTATCAAGTGCCTTTTACAACCATGAGCTGTTTATTATGTGCAACACACTATGAGAACGCTACCCACTGCGGTCCTACGCAGAGAGGCAAGGCAGCAATGCATTGTGGGCTGTTGTTACACAGTCCTGGCTCTGCCTGGGACTCTGCACAGCGCCTCCAACAGCACCCGTGTTCCTCGTTATCCCACCAATGCAACCACTGGAATTCCATGCAAGGCACATGAAACTCATACAATTACAACAAAATGCTTCTCATCCTACTTTTTTACCAAGCTGAACGCTCAGAGTGTGTCAAAAAAGGGAAACACCTACCGGCAGCTTTCCTAATGACTAACCGTACCACAGAATTCAAAAACTGGTTGAGATTTTGCTTCAGAATAGTACACATTTCACTTACGCTACGTTAGTCCCAAGTGCCCTAACCCTGTGATGCTCCCTTGTATATTCACCCCATAATGTTTCCTCCGCACTGCATACTTTTTCTCGTAATGTTATGTAGTCTGTACTTCACACTGTAATCCTGTACTGCGATGCCATGGAATTTTCATCTACAATGATAGATAGTCTTTAAATTAGAAAGAACCTGCTATATATCTTTCTTGTCTACTACATTGTAACTGCTCACTCCCCTTTTTAACACCATGGAGGACACATAAGGGAGCATGGAATTCATTAATTAAGAGAGATAAGGGAGATGAGGTAAATTTGCCAAAATATTCGACTTCCGTGCCTTTTCTGCAAGCCTAATTTGTGACAACTCATTCAGGCTGCTGCAGAGCGACTGCAGTTAAAATATATCATACATGGTATGCATCCGTTGCACTTAAACGGCAGGGTGTGGAAACATTACTTCCTAGATTTTTACAATTTTTGACTCTGCTATCATTAAACACTTCAGTTTTTCTGAGAAAACAGATATAAAATGTTTGTTTCTTCCAGGTGGGTCGTTAGATAGGTTTAACTTGTGTTCCTTGAGTAATCTAATTTTTTTTTTAATTGTGCAACAAAACAGTGTGCCAGCAGGTGAAACAAAAGTATATATATCTATATTTCTTCCCAATAACAGAAGGCACCAGAAAAGGCTAACAGCTTTTGTGTGTAGAGAAAATCTTTATAAACATACCAAACTAAAAACCTCAAGATTTTCGCAACAGATTATTATAAATGTGTTGCTGACATGAGAAATCAGCTACCCTTGTTGAAGCCAATGTTCATTTTGATAGCTGCTGTTCTGTTTGCCTTTGCAAAAGTTAGTCGAATCTCATTCATGAACAAACGAAATATTTTTGATTGACACTTTACTCTTAAACCTTTATGCAGACACTTTTCGCCTGGCACACCAATCTTGCAAATTTGGCTTCACCTTGGATGAGCTGTCTGTCTCCATTTCTCAGCCACTCACAGCATGAAATAAGGATAAACGATACAATCGCCAGACTGGAACACCTCATCATTAGGAGGGGGGCACAAAACATCCCACAGGTTTGTGAAGGTATAAAAGAACTTCAAAATGCAACACGTAAGCCAGTAAACAAGCCACAGCTGAGCTGCCAATTTTAGCCAACAAAGCAATGCAGACACCATCAGGCTTCAGCTACCATCAGGAAATCAGCTTTTAGTGAAACAGAACCTGCAATGCACTCAGTGCAAACAACAACGACCGGTATGTTCCAACTACATCTCAATGCAGCAAGTTCCTTTTTTGTCCCTCTCTGAGAGCAGAAAAAAAAAAGGAAAATCACAGATAGCACAAAGCTCTAGCACAGGCTATTTATATTCCGACCATTTATCGTTACCAGCGTCATTTGTTTGAGAATTTCAATGTTCTCCACAAAAAAAAAAAACGCCCCTCGCCATTTGCAGGTTACTATACACCAAACCTTTTCATCCAAATCAGAAGAAGGCTGATGGATCATTGGATGCCGCTGCTAAGGGTCGCAATCCATCATATGCCTCATGTTGGAGGTGGAAAGAGCATGTTGGGGCCTGGATCATCTTGTACAGCCTTACTTGTTCCCCACAAAATAATTGCTTTGAAATGACCTTCAAACTTTGCTACCTACACTGCATGACCAATATCCAGGATGATCCACAACTCTTCAGCACAAGGCAGAAAAGAAATGTAGAAAAAAAAAACACTTGCTCCGTAAGAAGAAAGAAAGAAAAAGGAGAAACGGTTCACAGCTTCTTTAAGTAGTGACCTCGATATCCGAGGCCACAGTCTGAAATAGTTCACTTCAGTTACACTTTTCATACGTTTATACAATACAGTTTTCGGTTCAACTACTTCAAAGGGCACATGCATGCTGACCTTATCAAGTTTCTACTGCTGTGTTTTGTCAAACACAGCATGTTTGTAAAAGTACACTGTCTAGAAATTGGCTTCAGGAGGGTTTTTCTGCCCATCCATTAGGCTTCAATTGAAACAATTATGCTTTGCAGAAGGGCGACCTTTCAACTGCAGCAAAAGAAATTTCTGACAGGTTCCTCTGTTTCCTTCTCCTTCAGCGCATTCAATAATGCCAAAAAATAGAGAGTAATTATTGCATTCTTTCATGCCAGACCTTCACCCAGCCAAGGAGGCACGCCACCACAGTGGAGGGCTTTGAAGTTATAATTTCAGCCAACTGAGGCTCTTTACCGTGCAGCAAATTCTTAGTATATGACTGTTTTTGTACTTGACCTCTACTGGACGCAGTTCTACCGCAGCCACTGAGCTAATGTGATGACCTGAACAACTCTATCATGTCAGGTCGACGCTAGCAGAAAGCCTGCCACGTAGAAATTTTTTTCATCGCATCCACTTCCCTTGCGTCATCCCGCCAACGATAGCAGACCTAACGTGACATCACCAAAAACCATCATTCCAGAACATGGCCTCAGGTTAGTATAATTGTGTTCTCTCAAGGGCACAGAAGCACAAGTTCTGGTCATATATGTGTCAAGCTTAAGAATATTTTTCTTTAATGAAACGCAAACTGTATGTAACCGCAGCTAATATTGTATAATTCATACACAGATGTGTTGTTGTCAATCCTGAAATCTGATGTATTCCTTGTTCGGTAACCATGTTCAAATGCAAGTGCACTGCTATATCGAATGGTGAGTCATCATTGTTTATGATGGCGTAAATTTACTTTCCTTAGATTTGTTTAGTATCATGCTTTGTTGCCATGTATTGTTACCATAGGCATTTGTACGTTTTACCGTGTCAAAACGACTGTTCTTCTGATATGCTTTTTTTTGTTTAGTGTTTTGCTGTCAAGTGCCACCTGTCGTTTTCATGTACGGGGGCGAGGACCAGTCAAGTTGCGGTTGCAGCTTTTAGCTCCCCATCTTTTTTGACAGAAAATAAAGCTTATCTTATTCTTATCTTAATCTAAACAAGTATAGACAGCTTGCTTAGCAACTTTTTGAACAGTGATTAAGGCTCATAACCACCTCAATATATGGATACACACACCCCCTTTAGTAATCGTAAGTAACTGGCAAGCTAACTCTTACCATAAAGTAACCAAAGAGAGGAAAAATTAGCTCAGTGCAACAAGGGCATTTGAACAGCCATCTGCTGCGTCCAAAACACAGTGCTAAACCACTCGTGCACAGGACCACTTCTAGATTCCTGCCTTCTACTACTCAGTGACACCACCAAGCCAGAAGTCGTGTTGCTGTGCCAGTGAGAAAATGAAATCACATGCCTCAAGTTGGCATCTGTGCGTGCACACACACAGCACTCGCACAGTGGTAGTGACCTATGGCAGTACAAACCGAGAGAAAACAAGATTCGCCACCGAGTGATGGTAGCCGAGATCAGAAGCAGCGTGGCTCAGTCAAGCTTGGGCCTCGCCGATGCCGCAGCTGCCTCCTGCGCCTGCTGCTGCGCCGATGCTGCTGCTGCTGAGGAGGAGGTTGTTGCCACGGCCGCCTGGCGCCCGAGCATCGCGTGCTTGCGCTCACGGCTCTGCACCTGGTAGAAGACGACGAGGCGGCATCCCAGCATGAGGCTGAACACGATGGAGGGGGCCATGCGCTCGAACTTGTCTCGCAGGGCAGCGTGCGTGTACACGGCACCCAGCACCAGCACCAGGAGCATCACGTTGGCCAGCTGCTTGATCCGGCCTGCACACGAGCCACACAGTTTGTGAAGTGAGCAGGTTGGTACTGCACACTGAACACAAAAACTGCAAAAGACAACGGACAAGACCAGGGGTTCTCAACAATCTGAGCCTTGGGGTGCCCCAGTGACCTAAAGGTGGGTTTAGATGAACAGAGTCGAAGGAAGATGGTCTGGGCGGACCATGTTCCACTGAACGCAAACATCACTCCTTAAAGTGGCCAACCCTGAGCCACCTACTGCCTAGGCTGGGTCGAAAACACGGTGTAAGAATATATTTAGGTGCTGACAATAACCACCTGCCACAGCGAAGAGAGTGCGCATGGATAATGTTCGCTCTCTAGTACATGTACCGACTGCAGCAACGCAGGGGGCACTGCGGCATGTCGGCCAACTGATTGTGGAACGGCAGACACAGCTAAGCAGCGTGCCTGGCTTTCAGTGGTGTTTCAAACTGTGTTTGTCTATGTTTTGTGCTGAAAGAGTGCACCTCAATGAGTGAACATTAGGTTCTTTACTTCTGCATTGCAGTGACCACCATGCACAAACAAGTTCTGTGTTAAGGGAGTATAATTACTCACTGACGTCCACCCGAGCGCAGCCCTACGGCTACAAAGGAAAGCTATACAGCTTTCTCAGAAAATTCGTAGTTAAAGAAAAATTCGTTCTGGTCCGGGGTTCGAACCCGGGACCACCGCTTCACCGGAGCAGTCGCTTTACCAAATGAGCTAACCGGGACGGCAAGCTTATGGTAGGGCGAGAGCAAATTGATCAATGACTCGAAGTGGCAACAGGTTTCACTTTTGGTCAAGTTTTGTGTTGCGGTTTGGTACCTCCTGCGGTGATCATTACGCAAGCTCAAGTGGTGGCGCCTTCCAAGCCCATGGACAGTCATCACGGTCTTTTGTGTCTGCCGGCTGTGAAGTGGTGGTGGTTTTTGTGGCACACCTCCAAAGCCTTTGATTCACAGACTGCGACATATTACTAGCACTAAAATACACACAAAGGACAGCGAGCAGAAACACAGAGGACCTTAATCCTGCAAAACCCAGCCAGGTCCAAAAACTTACCGTGCGATTATGGGTAATGCATGCTTTGTAGCCAACAGCAGTTCAGGCTAGCAGACTTGCGTTGATCGAATGCCACTCTTTAAAGCTCCTTTGGTGCATGCTCACCTGGACTTGTTTGGTTTGGTTTCTAGCGGTTTAACATCCCAAAGAGACTCAGGCTATGAGGACGCATAGGGGAGGGCTGTGGATAATTTCGACCCCCTGCGGTTCTTTAACGTGCACTGACATCACACAGTACAAGGGCCTCTAACATTTTGCCAAAATGCGACCGCCGTGGCTGGAATCGAACCCGCGTCTTTCGGGTCTGCAGCCGAGCACCATAACCACTGAGCCACCGTGGCAGCTTTGCCTGCACCTGAGGTACAGGGTAATCCCCACAGCAGATAGGGTATTAGCCAAAAGGCCTTGTCTATTTGTGTTTATCAGTTCGACACTGAATGGATGCATGTTTGTGAGAGATCTACGTAATTATTATCCAAGAAGACAGATGCAGTGAATGTCAGAACTGCTGCCCCGGTCTGGCCTCCTGACTACCCGAAAATTGCCCATCTAGCTGTGGCTAAATGTGTTTTATACGTAATCTTGTGAATACATGAAATCAAATCTCCTAGCAAGGCTGTTTGTTGTACTAAATTTATTTGTTGCACAGAATCACTATTCAGGCCATGGGCTGCGGTGGAGCGCTCTGGATTATTTCAAACCACCTGGGATTTTTTCTGTGCACTGATATTGCATAGCACATGGGCATCTTTTGTGTAACGTGGTCACCGCAGCCAGGATTGAACCTGTGTCCTTCGGCACAGCAACCAAATGCTCTGACTACCGAGCTATCTTGGGTTTAAAAGTATGAAGGTCGCGACATCAGCAAAGAAAAAGGTGCTACTAACGGTGGTCTGGACCCTCCCTAGTCTGCATTTATCACTCTTCACTTTCTCAAGAACCTCCTACGTAGGCACACTGCATGCGAGATGGCATGGTAGCGCAGCAAAAAATTTCGGTCGCCGATCTCTTGGCTTCCAGCAGATTGCACCAGCTGTGCATTTTGGTGCCACAAAACACGGTGGCACGAAAGGCAGGAAATATGCCAGCAACATTTATAGCAAATATGCAGGTGCATAATTTGCCCGACTTTTGACTGATAGGTGGCGCCTATTGTAGCACAACATTATTAAGGGCAACACAAGTCACTTTAGCAGGTGCACTACAATTCTTAAGAACTGACATCCACCGAGTCCAGTTTGCAGCCTCAAGTATTTGATCTTTTCGCGTGCATGCCAGTCTAGCTCTCCTTCAGATTGTCAACCACGACAGCATCATCGGTGTCAGTGTAAAAGATGAGCTCGGCAAAAGGAACGCGAGGGGCAATTTCGCAAATCTGTTTCGCAATGCTTAGCTAACACTGCACTGCACTAGCCACTAAAACATAACAGACATCGCCACTAAAGTGACGCACTGATAGTTTGCTTTCGCTCCCAGCCCTCGTGCGCATAGCAACGAAGTTCATCTGCCAAGGTCGAGAGAGCGGGTCAGATTTCGGAGGCAGTATTTGTGATGCAGGCGAAATGCGCAAACACCCTTGAGATTTCTGTTCACATCAAAGAACCCAGGTCGCCAGGTGACCGTGTTCTCTGCACGACGGGCCTGATACCACCACAGCATCGGCTGATTACACTACTCAAGCAATGTTTGAATGTAGGTGTATGCGCCAAAATGAGGGAGCGTGCGCATTGAGGCTGACCGATTATCTTTAACAGGTGGAATAGTTGACTGTGCTGTTGGTTGTAAGGATGGACGAAAAAGCTTTGCAATGAATGTATTTCAATAACGAGCTCCAAAGGACCACAGGGCCATGTCCTCACTGCTGTTCCGCCAATTCATGCAGTTCCAGCAAGTAGAACACGAAGCAGCGTAAAATGACTTGGTGTCAACATCAGTTTCAATCCTGCACATTGCTGCACTTAGGGGAACGTAAACAAGCTCATGTACATGCCCCTCCACAGAACAATCCCTCAACAACTGCAGCACGGCCACCGCAGCTCAGTGACTTGACAGGCATACATCACCTTGTGGTGCCATCTATCCACGTTCAAAAGAAGCACGTGAAGCGGCGAACAAGATCTGGTCGCGCCGTTGAGCAGAGTGTCGACATCGAAATATACGATTCTTACACTGTGGTCGAAAAAAACCGGTTTCATTTCCGTGTTCTTGTTTGAAGGTGAACAAGGCATGGTTTAGCCTGATTACTACTTTGTCTGCGTTAACACAGGCTCGCTCATCTGGCTAGCTATACAGAAAGAAGCTGGATTTGCTCTGCAATTGCAGTTTTCATTTTGGTGCACTTTTAGTCTACCACTGAATTGCAGTGCGTGTGTAGCATTGTTTTGCTTTCTTTTCTTCGTGTTCGTGTGTATATGTGTTTCAAGTTTTCCTCACTGTTTGGGTCGTGTGTGTGCATGTATGGCTGCCGAGTTTGTTTTATTTTTCCTCAACAGGTGTCTGGTTCAAAAAAAAAAATGTTCAGTGATGAGCCAACCATCATGCGCGGATGGTCTGCAGCAGTCCACTGTGAATGTCGCTCAGGCTTGCATATGCATGATCAGGCCATCGGACCATCCACCATCCAGACCCCTCGTCTGAACCCACCTTAACATGCATTCAAACAGAGCATGCAGACACATGCCTCCCCCCCACCCCGTTCCCCCCAAATGCCAATTGTGTTAGTAACGACTGGCTATATTGTGAAACAGTCTACTATATGCGATTATAGAATGGTCTGTTTCAAAATACAATGAGCAAAGGAAAAGTGACGGTTAGGCATGCGTGGGTTTAGGTGCTAGGGGAACCTAGAAAGCACGTCAAGGAACCCAGCGGCCTCCCAAACCGAGTTTGAGAACCTCCAGACTAGTCAGAGAAGGCAACAGACATGCACTTAACTTACAACCACAATCTACTAGAAAACTCCAGCAACGTTGCCTTGATTTTAGTTCCAGCCACAACACCCAGCTTCAGCAATTAAAGCTCTCTCCTACAGCGGCTTTTTCCCCTCTCCTATCCACTCACCTTCGTGCCTACTCCAGTGAGAGGAAAAGAAGTGCTTCACAACTATTGACATAGATTGGAACTTTATGAAGGAGCATTCGCCAATCATGCCAGCCGCAGGTGCTATTACTTACACCACGGCTCCATATAAGTGGTGCCACATCACAACCAGTAAAAAGACCCAAGTGTCCAAACGGGTCCCATTGTGAAGCATGAGGTCTGGTTGGCACTGGAATAAGGCACGTGTTGACTTCACACTGCTGTCCTATTTGCCATGGTCCACAGACAGATTGACCCAAAGAACTACCCAGAGGATTCCCTCTTCTTCGATCTTTTAGGCTGGCAATATCTTTGTAGACTTGAGGGACTTGTGTACGATTGTAATTTTTTCTAATAAATCACCACCTGTAGGTTAAAGGTGCACTGAAGAGGAATCTGAACTCGTCTTTTTGCCGCGGGACCTCGATCTACATGTTCCGAGCATTCTTAGAAACTTGGACTTATTGCCCTGTGTGGCTGATTTCCCTAATTAAATCGAATTAACGTCCGGCTCCTGCCTTTACTTTTTGAATTCTCCCCGTACGGTGGGCGGAGTCGACCAACGTATGGAGTGCCTTTCAGCCAGCTCCGTGGAGGCTTTGTTTTCGCTTTATTTTGTTTTTTAGGTTTCCGTGAATAAATAGTGTTACTTTGCAGATAATATAGCCGCAAAATAAGCCCGCAGAAATAAAAATACGCGCGGACTATTTGCTTCTACGAATTACTACGCATTACTCCGCCGGTGGCAGAGCGGCAAGCTGCCACGGGACTCGGTGAAAGGCACTCCACGCGTTGGTCGACTCCGCCCACCGTACGGGGAGAATTAAAAAAAAAAGGCGGGAGCCGGACGTTTAATTCGATTTAATTAGGAAAATCGGCCACACAGGGCAATAAATCGAAGGTTCTAAGAATGCTCGGAATGTGTAGATTGAGTTCCCGCGGCAAAAAGACGAGTTCAGATTCCTCTTTACTGCACCTTTAAGCATACAACTCTTGCCTTCTCTGCCTTCCAACTCTTTTTCTGTTCTTTTGTGCAAACAAACAAGCCGACACTTTTAACTGCCTGCCCCACATTTGCATCCTGCCCACTGTATTTCAGACTGGGGCAGCTAGTACTTCTAGTTAATCCAAAACAATGACAGAATTTCAGCTGTCTCAATTCAGATGTTGCGCTTTGAAACTGCTCTGCTCAGACCGTGTTTTCTATTAGTTCAAGTTTTTGCACCTCCAGCCAGTGTACCTTCTAGTCACCACCACATTTAAGCGGGATCAAAACAGCTGAAAATACACGCCATGAAGCACTGGATAACCAAAAAACTGCAGCATTAATAATCAAGCACCGAGAAATGCACTCAGAAGATGGGAAAAAGTACCCTTTTCTGTCTTAAAGGTCACTGAGTCCAAACTGAAGTAGCTATATTGATTGATTACCGATTAGTCAAAAAGAGGCTACTCTGACTGAAATTAGAGCTTTCGTAAACTAGAAAAGGAAAAAAGAAATCGCAAGATGGTTATCAGTGCACAACGCCAATGTGTAAGCATTAGCTGCAGTGTAGGACAGCAACGAGTTTTTCAGAGATGTTTTTTTTTATTGAGAAGTCGTACAGAGGTGGATCCAGACTTGCCCAGGACTACAGTGACACTCTGAAGTGAACTTCTTTCGAAAGATTGCTCACAAAAGAGACAGTTTACCTGTACAACTGTTTACACACGATTTGAACCCCTGTGTGAACACAATAACAGGAACCAACTTTGCAGGCTGAGGTACTATTCAAAACTGAGTTTGTCCCTGAAAAGACACAGTGGGGCTTGCAAAGCTTCTCAGCACACACCTCTCAGAAAGCCAGGTGCCAGACTGAGGGACACTAGCACCCAACATTGACCGGCAGTGGGTTTGGAACTAACGACCTCCCTCAGTCGAGGTGGATGCTGTGATGTGCACACCACACTGGTGAGGGATTTTTGGAATGCGGCGTGTCAGCAAACCGAGATGTTGAGGAAGACACCGTAGCACAAGTCTGTTGGTTCAAGCGTGGAAGTGGCAGCGGTCGGACGTTGGGTTCGAGCTGCCAGTGGCTTCCCTTGGATCACCGATGCAAGACCATTAAGCCTCGTTCAAGCGTGGAGGTGGCAGCCGTCAGACTTCGGGTCTGTGCTGCCGTGGACCTCCCTAAATCAACGACGCAGGCCTACTGCATCCATTTCGAGGTCGGAAGAGGCAGCAGCCAAGGCTTCCTGGGATAGGCTGCACAAGCCTACGGTGTTTGTGTAACGCTGTCGACAGAACCTGGCTACAGTTTTCATGCTGCAGCTGCTCAGTTCTTGGGGGCGGTTGACACGAGTTCGTCAGCGTCTCCCGTATCCACCTCCGTTCCTCATCTCCTGGCTCTCTACCACCGCCTCTCTAGACGCAACGCCAGCGACGCATCGCAACTCGCCAACCCGCGTCTGTGCTACCTGCACGGCATTCCCGCACCACCTGGGACACTTTGTAGCTGGTGAACTCTCTCCTTTTTATCTGTTGTGTTTTGTTGTGTTTGTGTTGTGTTGTGTTTGTGTTGTGCCTAGTGTGTGTTTTCTTTAGTGTTTTCGCTTCTTCTATTGGCTCCTTTCCTTTAAAATATAAACACGGCTTTGTTTTGTTTTGTTTGATTTCTTTGTTCTTTTCGTCGAACCTGCACGCGAAAGCGTTCTCCTCCAACAGTCGGGGACGCGTCACCCCGATTCGCGACAGATGCCCAAGACACTAGGCCATCCATTGCCTCAACTCCCACCGTCTCCTCTGCTGCATCCATGTATTGAGGTCTGTGCACTGGTTCTGTGGAACACTACTGTGCGTTCTGTGCGACGTCGGTTGTGACGCTCATGTTTCATGCCGCATTGCTGTTGGCATTCGGCGTGACCTCCTCCCCCTCGCCTATAAAAAGGCCGTGAAGGCAGCGTTTGGGCGGTTGTACTGGCTGACCCATGCATCAGTCATGTGTGTGTGCCTGCTCTCTCTGTCAAGTGCAAATAAAGCCGTTTCTTGAAGCCACATTTTCTCTGTGAATGCAACATCCTCCTCTTTCCATATCTCTCTTCTCTCCTCCTTTAAGCGAAGCGAGGGATTTCCATCTCCACTCTGCCACCTGCCAACCGAGGCAGGTGGCACTGCTGTTGCTGATGACAGTGGGAAACCGAGGAGCAAGGTAATAAGAGCTAATGCTCTAAAAACAAGATACCATGAAATCATTGGCACTGGTCATTTTACAAGCAAAATACGATGGCATCAATACTGTTCTTTTGAGTGGGGATCTTTGAGGGGAGATGCTATTGCTATGCAATTTTTTAACCAGAAATCACGGAGTCCATAACAGTCTCGATGTCATCAGCGTCACGAGTTGAAACCCAGTGATGGGATGAAATATTACAGTTCTCAAATTCAAATTTCTCGGAAACAAACACTTCGTCTGCTGCCAAGAAAACGCCTACAAAGGGCCATACAATCAAATTTTCTGGAGAAAAAAAAAAATTGGATGGAGTTTCCCTCAGCATACCTTTAAAAGATGGAAAGCAGTGTGACACACACATATTTCTTCTGGCCAGAAATCTGAGAATTTGCAAAGGAATATCAGATATAAGTATGTGATCCAGAAACAATGTAACACTGCAGAACGAGAACATCACCAGCGGCAGCTGGTGGGGCAGAGGGCGCAGGCTGCGGTAGGGCAGCGACTGTGTTCACGAAGTTAGCACGCCGTCACGGCAACGACTTAGAGGCAGAATTGCCAGCTGCGTGGCAACAACGGGTTACATCACGCCGCAGCACGCGGAGCAGAAGGGGTGCAGCGGCACCATGGTGGTGGCTTCAAACAGCCAAGCAGAGAATGGACGTTGGCGGCTGCATGGCAATCTGATTCCTTCTGCCACGTCAGTTCACCGCGAGGAGCCGTAGCCACCGGTTGTGTGTGATCGTGTGCTATGGACAGTAGAGAGTTTTAGCTGAGCGCGTTCGTGCGATCACTCTGCTCAGCGAGCTAGCGGGAGCGCTACTGCGCATGCGCGAAACGCTGAGGCGGGAGCGCGCGAACGGAACGGCTCCTCGGCCCCACTCCCGTGCGAGCCAAGCGGAGTCCGGAGTGGCCCGACGAGCGGGCCTCGTGCAAAGCCTTCTGGGCTCGCGCTAGCCGAACCAAACGTAGACAACGCTACAAATGTGTACACGCACACGCTGCGAGGGATGACTTGCGTGGTCTTGGCTTGGCTCTCCCAGTGGCAGACTTTTAAATTTTTTGTAATATGAAAGCTTCACTGCTAAAACCAATGCACTGTTGTTACCAGAAAGCATACAGAAAACGTAAACAGCTATTATTTATTTATTCCCGCATATATAAGAGAGGCTTACTTATAACCATTTTCTGGCAAGTCCAGTTACCACCACTAGGAGGCGCAACGAGTCGCCTCACTTGAGCGGACAGGGAAGCCGCAGCGCTAAAACTTTAACGCTCCGCTGTGGCTCCACTGGGAACTGCGAGCGGAGCGGGCAGTAAACCCGCTCTGCTAAAACTCTCTAGTGAACGACTGCATTCTCGAAGTGAGCAGGCGGGCTTTGCCTTCTCACATGTAAGCAGTCTGAGGTGTCTCTGCCAAATTTTTTTTCTGCACACATGAAGTTGTTTTGTTGTTTCACTCTTGTATCACCTTACCTACAAAAGCTAGTGCTGAGCCGCTACTGCTGCTTTTGAGCTTAGTTAGTACACTGACTGTACCTCAGTTTAATTGGCTAGAACCATGGGTTAATGCAAAATCCCAGCTTGCTTTCTTGTCTCACATTGTTTTTATGCACATGAAACTTTGTTTGCACACTATGGTTCTGTTCATAACAAACTGAGGTTTGCATATATACTCTTTTTGTACTATCTGTTATGACATTCATTCACATTAATGCTTGCATATTTGCTGCCTCTGACCTTCTGCACCTACATCAATTCTGGACCAAAAGTTCAGTTTCCTTTTCCTGCTTATTTTTAACTGTCTGTAATAACAGCTTTCAATTCCAATACAGCCTCTGTTACCTTTTGTCATTAACATGATTTTGTAGACACTATGAGTAACCTGTGGTTCAGATCAAGGTAAGTTTTTCACCTGACCCCAAGATGCCATACCTTGTCTTTCTACTGCCATATTCAAGTATTGCCAAAAGTCACGCATTTTTTTTTACATTCACTTAAACTTCTTCAGTTCTGCAACTGTCTGTAATACCAGGTTTCAATTCCAATACAGCCTCTGTTACCTTTTGTCATTAACATGACTGTATAATGTTATCGAGCCTATCTTACATCCATCATTCCACTGGCATCTGCATCTACTGCCAACACCTTAGCCCAGCTACACGCTTCCTAAAGTTTTGTAGACACTATGAGTAACCTGTGGTTCAGATAAAGATAAGTTTTTTGCCTGACCCCAAGATGCCATACCTTGTCTTTCTACTGCCATATTCAAGTAGTGCCAAAAGTCACGCATATTTTTTTTTTACGTTCACTTAAACTTCTTCAGTTCTGCATTTTTCTAGTAATGCCAACATGGTAACCTGTCTGTAGATTTTTTTCAGCCTTCCAGTCACACTCTTGCTTCTGGTTTATTTTTATATAAAACCACGTTTTTGGAAGCAATTCACAAAATGGCATTGTCAGTTAAAGCGTGCAATATTGCACTGTTATTTGATTTAGCCCTATCAATGTTCGATTAATGTTCAGTTAGGTAGCAGGGCTACTCAATGCATGGCATGCTCAATTCGGTTTACAACAGTTACCATTAGCACCACTCTGTCACACGGAGCAGCACCATACGCACCTGGTACCAGGACCAAGATGGTGCCACACACCACCTCGGACCAGCCAATGAAGAGCCGGTAGAACTTGGGGTTCATCTTGAAGTTGAGTAGCTTGCTGAGGGGAAACACCTTGGAGTACTGCACAAAGTTGCGTCTCTGGAAGTACAAAAGAAAGGCGACAGTTTGTACACTGAGAAAAATTTTATACCATCAAGGACACAAATACAGAAACAACAAATCTTTAGATTACCCATTTATTATTATAGCTATATTTTTTCCTTTCAAGAACAAAGAAGTTGTGGCTAATCATATCCAGGCGAAAATCGTAACTGGTCAAACTGGTTTAAAGAACAATTTCCCAGTTGATTCCACTTGGATTCCAAATGGATGCAACTGGTATTCAACTGGGAGCCAACTGGAAACGACTGGAATCAACTGGGAAATTGTTCCTTAAACCAGTTTGACCAGTTAAGATTTTCGCCTAGAGGATTCCCGAACACAGTTCACATTTTTCATTGAGTTTTCTTTTGGAAAGCAATTTAAATTTTAGTAACTAAAAGCTAAGTGCTCTGATGCAACATTGCACCCTCAACAGCATGAATCTTAGGTGGCGGCACATTGCCTGTGTCAGTTACGTCCCTGGAAAAAAGTTCAATCTCTAGACCTCCCTTGTCCTTCATGAACTCTCCAAACTATGCTTGCTGCTTAAAGATTATGTGAGCAACAAAAATGCACATGATAAACTTGCTCTTTCTGCAACTTTAAGGTGTGGACTACAGTGTAATGTAGTCGATAGGTAAACGCTAGCAAGCACAGAAGCGGAAAAATAAGGAGCCATAAAGAATGCAAAGAAAAGCACATACATGAATTCCTGCGCTTCAAAAGTTTGCACAAGCTGCAGGCACAACATTGCAACTGCATAACAGCTTTTCACATTTCAGGCACAGCATATGAAGTAAGCACTAGCAGCAACTGCTGACTGACGAGAGCATATAGCTCGTGTCACGTTATGTACACGGCTGTTCACCTCAATGACCAACAATAACAATGAAGTTATTGATAACAGAGGCATAATTTGTGGCACATAACACAATGAATGCTTTAAAAAGCAAACATAAGAAAGACGACAGGCAAAAGAGGAAAAACAGGAATGTAAAGCAGCAAAGTATTTCTGTGCATGACAATGCATAATAACATACCTACATATATAATACGTAAATACATATAATGTAACATATGATGCCTGTATGCATAGTGCATACTTGCCTGATTGTAATATTACACTGAATTTTGCCCGCCTGCACAAAGCAAACTACGTAGCTATGCCTGCAGATCGTAGTTAAAAAAACTTAACCTCTCTTCGTGGGAAAACTTACAATGCGTAAAACAATACACGCTGTTTTTTTGCTTTTTTTTTAATGAAATGCAGCGGGATGCATTACTATGTAGCTTCCTCTCAGCTCATTAGCACAGAACGCTCTGTATTACAGCCCAGTACAGCCCAGTAAGTTCAGCTGGATCACCCAATCGAAATGGCAGATAGCTGGACATGTTCCAAGAATCTCCTCTCGCGCTTTCCAGGACGCCGCTAGTTAATGCATGTGCAAAACATAACATTCGCAGATCTATTCCACAGTGATGCAGCGCGCACACATGTTCAGCCGCACTTGCAGCGCGGCATCGCGCTAGTTTTTGCGCTGAAAAACTGAAAATAAATGAAAAAGATAGCAACCACAGTAGTCCGCTCTGCGGAAGCCTCATGCACGCTCCGCCGCTCGACGCGCGCGCGTGCGCGCAGACCGCACACTCTCGCAAGAGCTGGAACGGCGTAGCCTTATTCATGAGGCAATAAGAAATGAATCGCGCGCAGAGAAAGAGTAGCCGAAACGTGCCGATCAGGCTTCCGCACAGCGGCCGCGCTACGGCACACGAATGGAGGATCCGTCACGTACGATCTCCCGGTGCATCTCCCGGTTGATGTTCGGTGTGACTTTCATCGAGCCGACGAAAATGAAGAAAAGTCCCAGGAATACCGAGAGAGTGGTCAACACGATGGACCTCATGATGAAGACGCTTTTTCACGCACAATAACTGCTGCTTTACCCTGCGACTACCGCTTCCCCGCACACATTAGATGCTACGAAGAGTACTGTAGAATACCTTAGTATTGGTGCCGGCCACACACTGCAGGGCATAGTCATAAAATGTTCCGCACGTACAAATGTAGCGCTGCAGACGATAGCGTTACATTTAAGCATTTTAATAAATTTGTGTACTAGAATATTTTATTTTCACATAAAATATTATTCATATTGTTTTATGTGTAATAAAAAGTTAATTTTAAAACTTAAAACACGCTCAATGTGCCAGTACGTTCATGTAGAAACGAAACCGAAAATGAGTTTGAAACCACAAACCACACCACGTTTTGCATCAATTCCGCTGCATGGCGCGGTCTGTACGCACTACCATCAGCGGGAAATTCAAAACGTGAAGCAGCGGCGTCACGATTAATTTTGTTTTCGCTTCATTTGATCCATCATCACCGATTGCTGCTCCCTATTGCGCTAACCATGAAGAATAATGTCACTCTGAGAGTCGCAGAAACACGCCCTTGGCGCCACTTATGTGCATAAACGCGCCGGACGGCCATACCGGACTGGTGGACCGAACACGATGATGCGTTTCACGTGCCTGCCAAGCTTTATCGGCGCTAACCTTATCTTGAGACAAAAATGTACGGCGCTTCTAGGCAGGACTGAATGTGGCAGCAGTGGGGTGAATAGGCGACGCCGCGACCAGACTGGCCGTGTCTATGATTGGTCGTTTGCTTGCTCACCACCTGTTGCTTTGTCACGACTGGCGCCACGACCGAATGAAATGAAAATGAAAGAAATCTTTTAAATAAGTGGAATTAGGAATGGTTAGTCTGGGCATGGTCATGGCCAATAAAAGCACATTCCCAGGTAGCACCGAAACGTATAACAACGATGTTTTTTTTCCCTTTTGGTCACACGTTCCTATCTTGTTCTTAATGTCATTTTTTTCTGATGATTTAAACGTTACAAATAAACTAGGAGTAAACTTAACCTAGCCTTAATTAAAACAGTTAAAAACAAATTCAACTTTTTCTAAAATAGTACAGAAACTTTGCAAAAGCATGCAGGCCCACCAGTCATGAAGGTACATAACTAAACACTTCGCGTGGACCAACAACGAAGGTGACACTTCAGTTCGACAATACACCACAACCAATACATGGAACTCACTCACCTCTGAACGGATTCCATAGAGACAAGCTTGTAGAGCCATCATTGAAGAGTGTCCCATGAGTAATAGCGGTAAGTGGGTAATAAACAAAATTTTCTTAAAATAAAATGGGGCTGGGCAAGCGATCTATGGCAGGTGTAGCGAAGTACTGTTAGTTCAACATCTTTACTGTCAGAACAGTGGGAAAAATTCGGCGAGACACTGCTTGAAATATATTTTGGATTTTTTTTTTTGCAGGTATGATTTAAACGTAATAATAAGTTTTCACTTAGAACACAATATTAGAACAAAGTTTAGTTGGTAGTTGCTATTGGGGTCTAACGTCCCAAAGCGACTCACGCTATGAGGGACGCCGTATAATGAAGGGCTCAAGGAAATTTCGACCACCTGGAACGTGCACTGACATTGCACAGTACACGGGCCTCTAGAATTTTGCCTCCCTCGAAATTCGGCCGCCGCGGCCGGGATCGAACCCGCGTCTTTAGGGCCAGCAGACGAGTGCCATAACCACTGAGCCACCGCGTCGCGGGAACATATATATATATATATATATATATATATATTGTAACGGCATACAACCTACGCTAACCAAAGCGCGCTGCGCTATACAAATAAAGAAGAGGCGCGGGGCGATCGCGAGGGGAGAGCGCGCGGCGCTAGCGCGAGAGGTAGAGAACGAAAGAGAACCGCCGCGGCGGCCGGTTGTGTCTGGGTCTCCTGCGTCTCTCTGTGCCTTTCTCTGCGCGGGCCCGCCGTCCCGTAACAATATATATATATATATATATATATATATATATATATATATTGCCACCTAGCATTGCCAGGTGGCGCATAGCTGCTGACGACGACGAGGAAGGGCTCGCGCCGTGTGGAATCTGTCGCCCTTGCTGCCCCAGCTTGCGTGGCCTTGTCTGTCTTCGCACTTGTTATTAAAGCCCCCCTTCGTCAACAAGTACGTTACAGTTTGGTGGAGGTGCCGGGGTGTCGAGTGGTACAGGGCTGGCGCGACGGCTGCCTGGAGGGGTCTCTTGCATGGGCTCACGGGTACCCGGCACACTCCGGCAAGCGAACGAAGAGTCGTGTGGACACAGCGAAAGAGGCCACAACGATGGAAAAGGTGCTGCAACAACGTTCTGCGACCTACGACCGGCCCGTGCATGCTGCTGCTGTCACCGCATCGTTTGCTACCTCCGGGAGCCACCCTGACGATCTGCGTGAACTTATTCGCACCATCGTGCGTGAAGAGGTCCTGAAATTTTGCAGCCCTTCGCAGCCAGCGCTAGGTTCGATTTCTGCTCTTGTTCGCGAGGAAGTGCAACAGGCGTTCAGGGCTCCTGCTGTCGAAACACCTCCCCTACCAGGAGAATGCCACCGCCCCACCTATGCTGAAATTGCGAGGCGCCCGGCTGCGGTTTCGCCACCACCGTTTCCGGTAACGCCTCCTGAGCCGCGGTCCTCAGTGCCACCAGTGCAGTATTTCGACGATCGCCGAGCGCCCTTGCGGAAGGCCGATGTCTGGCGCACACCTGATAACCGGCCACTCTGCTTTCACTGCGGAGAACCAGGACATCTCTACCGTAACTGCTCTTATCGACGTCTCGGTCTGCAGGGCTTCCGAGCCGATTCACCCCGACCCCGGTTTGGCCATCGGCCCCCTGCCATTGAAAATTTCCTAGCGGAACAGCGAATTTCAGCCCGCACGCCGCATCAGCCGCGCTCATCGTCTCCGAGGCGCTCTTCCCCGAACCCCCACAGCTCCTCGCGAGCACCACAGGGTCGCTCGCCCAGCCCTCGTCGGGAAAACTGAGACCGGCGACCTTCGGGGGCGAGGTCGCTGGGAGTCGCTGCGCTGAAGACCTCCCGTCGCCGCCGCTACGTTCCGACCGTGAACAGATGGCACCGTCATCCGACCTAGACAGCCCCGTTTCTTTGGACATACCTGTTCTTCTCGACGGTCACAGAGTCAGTGCATTAGTGGACACCGGGGCCGACTATTCAATTATCAGTGATAAATTGGCGACTCTTCTGAAAAAAGTGCTTACTCCATGTTCTGTGGTGCATCTTCGTACAGCCGGTGGTCATCTCGTTACCCCAAAGGGCATTTGCACGGCTCGCGTTCAGATTCATGGATCTACGTTCGTCATCAGTTGTGTAGTTCTGTGCAATTGCTCCCGCGATCTCATTATCGGCATTGACTTTCTGCGGGAGTATGGTGCTGTGATCGACCTCCGCCACCGAATCATCAGCTTTTCGACCAGTCAAGCCACCCACCTCGCCGACTCTTGCCACCGCAGTGCCGCCCTTCGAGTTTCTGCTGACAGTGTCACGTTGCCGCCACGGAGCAGTGTTTTGGTTGAAGTCGCCTGCAACGACTTGCATGACGCAGAAGCAGTCGCCGAGGCTAACTGTTCACTCCTGCTTACTCAAGGCATCTGTGCCGCTCGCAGTCTACTAACGCTTCGTAGTGGCCGATCTGCGGTGCTGGTCACAAATTTTTCTAATGAATACCGACATCTTTTTGCAGGAACCGCTATTGCTTCTGCCGAACCTTTTGTCGATACTCCTGTTTGTTTTGCTTCCGCGGCAGCCGGCACTGACGAGCCCTCCCTTGAAAACGTCGACATAAACTGCCACCTGCCTCGGGAACAACGACTGGCTTTGGAGCTTCTGCTGAAGGAATACAAGCCGTGCTTCGCTTCTTCCTCGAAGGTTCGTCAAACACCCATCACGCAGCACCGCATCATCACCTATGACGACGCTCGCCCTATACGACAGCAGCCTTACCGTGTTTCTGCTAAAGAACGGGCAGTTATTCAAACCCAGGTTCAGGAAATGCTTGATGATGGCGTTGTTCAACCTTCCCAAAGCCCGTGGTCTTCGCCTGTCGTCCTCGTTCGGAAGAAGGACGGCACTCTCCGGTTTTGTGTCGACTATCGCAAACTGAACAGTGTGACCAAAAAGGACGTCTACCCGTTGCCGCGCATTGACGATTCGCTGGATAGATTACGGCGCGCTAAGTACTTCTCATCTATTGACTTGAAGAGCGGCTATTGGCAAATTCAAGTAGATGAACGGGACCGCGAAAAAACCGCTTTTGTGACTCCAGATGGCCTCTATGAATTCAAAGTGCTTCCTTTCGGTTTGTGCTCCGCCCCGGCTACGTTTCAAAGGATGATGGACACCGTCCTCACAGGCCTCAAATGACAAAGCTGTCTTGTCTACTTGGACGACGTCGTCGTTTTTTCGGAAACGTTTGATCAACATCTCCAGCGCCTGCGGGCTGTCCTCGACGCTCTCCGCTCGGCTGACCTTACCCTGAAGCCCCAGAAGTGTCATTTCGGTTACGAAGAGCTCAAATTTCTGGGTCACGTTGTGAGCGCTGAGGGAGTGCGGCCGGACCCCGAAAAGACTGCCGCCGTCGCGCGCTTTCCCGTTCCAACCGACAAGAAAGCTGTCCAGCGCTTCCTGGGTCTCTGTGCGTACTATCGGCGCTTTATTGCGGACTTTTCCACGATTGCCGAGCCGTTGACGCGTCTCACCAGGAATACCACCTCCTTTGTCTGGACCTCTGAGCAACAGACCGCTTTCTCTACGCTCCGCCAGCGCCTTCAAACATCTCCCGTTCTTGCGCACTTCGACGAAGATGCCGATACCGAGGTTCACACCGACGCCAGTAACATCGGTCTTGGAGCTGTCCTTGTTCAACACCAAGAGGGCCTTGAGAGGGTTATCGCCTATGCTAGCCGTACTCTCTCCCGCGCCGAGAGCAATTACTCCACGTCTGAAAAAGAATGTCTTGCGGTCGTGTGGGCCACCATGAAGTTTCGCCCTTATCTATACGGCCGCCCATTCAAAGTCGTAACCGATCACCACTGCCTATGCTGGCTGGCAAATTTGCGAGACCCATCTGGACGCCTGGCACGCTGGAGCTTACGGCTCCAGGAATTTGACATCACTATTGTCTACAAGTCCGGCCGCAGACACGAAGATGCCGACACACTGTCGCGTGCACCAGTTGATCCTGGCGACGCAGCGCCCGATGACGACAGCGGATTCCTTGGTACGCTCACCGCCTCCGACCTGCTGACCCGGCAGAGGGCGGACTCGGAACTTCGCCCTCTCATTGACGGCCTTGAAGGTAGCGATACGGCTATACCTCGCCACTTCTCTCGACGTCTTGGCTCCTTCTGTTTGCGGCAAGGCCTCTTGTACAAGAAGAACTCGAGAGGCAACGATAGAGCTTACCTTCTGGTCATTCCAGCCGATCTCCGAGGTGACGTTCTTTTCGCCTGCCACGATGAGCCCACATCTGGCCACTTGGGTTTTTCACGTACGCTCGCCAGAGTGCGGAACATGTACTACTGGCCTGGACTTTCTGATGATGTCAAACGCTACGTTAAAAGCTGCCGAGAATGCCAGCGCCGGAAAACGCCACCACTTAAGCCGGCGGGTTTTCTCAAGCCCGTTACAGCCCCTCGCGCTCCGTTCGACCAGATCGGTATGGACCTCCTCGGCCCTTTCCCTTTGTCGCAGGCCGGCAATAAGTGGATCATAGTTGCTACCGACTATTTGACTCGCTACGCCGAGACCAAGGCGATCCCTCGTGGCACAGCTTCCGAAGTCGCGGAGTTTTTCATGCACAACATCGTCTTGCGACACGGCGCCCCATCGCACGTCATTACAGACAGGGGGACGGCGTTTACAGCGCAGCTAATCGACCACATCTTTCGGCTGAGCTGCACAACGCACCGCAAGACCACAGCCTACCATCCGCAGAGCAATGGCTTGACCGAAAGATTGAACAGGACCCTTTCGGACATGTTGTCCATGTACGTAGATGTCCAGCACAAAACTTGGGATGAGGTCCTGCCGTATGTCACCTTCGCCTATAACACCGCCCTGCAGGAAACTACGCGCTTTACACCGTTCCGCCTTGTGTACGGACGTGAAGTTCAGAGCATGCTTGATGCCATGCTCCCGTGCCCAGAGGATGACCAACTCGACCCAGACGCCCAACAATTTGCCCAACGTGCTGAAGAAGCCCGTCAGCTGGCCCGCGTGCACATCGGGCAACAGCAGAGCACCGACGCGCGCCGTTACAACCTTCGCCACCGACAGGTTGACTACAAACCCGGTGACCAAGTCTGGGTATGGACTCCTGTCCGTCGCCAAGGCTTGTGCGAGAAACTGCTCTGCCGCTATTTTGGCCCTTACAGAGTGATCCGGCGTGTGAGTGACGTAAACTATGAAGTGGTTCCGGACGGTGTTGCGCAACCCCGACGCCGACAGCCCAGCTCTGACATTGTGCACGTTGTACGGCTTAAACCGTACTATACTCGGTGACGCAGACGTGTTGATGTCTTGGAACGGTTCACTTGCGGAACTTTGCTCGTTTTTTGTTTATTTTTTTTGTTACGTCGACAGCGCTCTTTTTTCATAAGGGGGGAATAATGCCACCTAGCATTGCCAGGTGGCGCATAGCTGCTGACGACGACGAGGAAGGGCTCGCGCCGTGTGGAATCTGTCGCCCTTGCTGCCCCAGCTTGCGTGGCCTTGTCTGTCTTCGCACTTGTTATTAAAGCCCCCCTTCGTCAACAAGTACGTTACAATATATATATATATATATGTGTATATATATATATATATATATATATATGAAAGAAGCCAACAGCCACAGAAACCAAGGGGCACAGGGGATTTGTTTTTTAATTGATTTATTTATTTTGTGGTGTTGATCAATTTAGAATATTACTGAATATGTTATCGCTTAAAGATAATTGATTAGAAAAGCAGAAGAAAAAACAACCACATGCCGCCGGTGGGATCCGAACCCACGACCTCCGAATTACGCGTCCGGTGCTCTACCTCTGAGCTACGGCGACGGCTGTCCAATCTTCTGTTTTCGGGGGTATTTATGTTTACAAGTAACCTAACCTTGAGAGTGTTCATCAGCGCCACCCACGTTCATAAGCGGCGGACGTAGAACGTCCTGAGTTACCGCAGATGTGACGTAGAACGTCATCGAACGGAGAGGGTGGAAGCTGCGTGAGAACCCTCTTATGCTTCCTATGGCATCAAGGCTGCCAGAACCGAGGCCCTCGCTAAGCAATTAAGCAAACAAGGGAAGGGGGGAATGAGGGGCTCGTTATAATTATGAAAGAAGCCAACAGCCACAGAAACCAAGGGGCACAGGGGATTTGTTTTTTAATTGATTTATTTATTTTGTGGTGTTGATCAATTTAGAATATTACTGAATATGTTATCGCTTAAAGATAATTGATTAGAAAAGCAGAAGAAAAAACAACCACATGCCGCCGGTGGGATCCGAACCCACGACCTCCGAATTACGCGTCCGGTGCTCTACCTCTGAGCTACGGCGACGGCTGTCCAATCTTCTGTTTTCGGGGGTATTTATGTTTACAAGTAACCTAACCTTGAGAGTGTTCATCAGCGCTTGAGAGTGTTCATCATCATATATATATATATATATATATATATATATATATATATATATATATATATATATATATATATATATATATATATATATGGCAGTATAGCAGACAAGAGAAGGGGAATGAAGGATTCGTTATACATATGAGAGAAGCCAACAGCCACAGAAACCAAGGAACAAAGGGGATTTTTTTTATTTATTTACAATACAATATTCACAATACAATATTACAATTACAATATTCACTTGCATTTTAACTATTGTACTCGGTAAGTAGGACACTATGTATTCTGTTGCACGTTTAATTTGTATTTGAATTATTGTAGTGTATATGAAGTCGCTGCTGCCAAAATGGTTCCCTTACCTAGTCAAGCTGTCCTCACAGCTTTTTGTCACGGAAGCCATCGACATTGTATCAATGTTGAAAATAAATTTGATTTGATTTGATTATTTGTTTTGTGCTGTTGATCAATGGAGAATATTACACTAAGTATGTTATCGCTTAAAGATAATTGATTAGAGAAGCAGAAGAAAAAACAACCACATGACGCCGGTGGGAACCGAACCCACGAGCTCCACATTATATATATATATATATATATATATATATATATATATATATATATGTATATAATGGCCAAGTCTCCATTTCCATCTGGAGAAAAGGGCTGTTTCACGATTCTTTCCTTAAGGTAATCTATTTTATTGTTGTAGAAGAATTCCTAAAAACCAGGCCAGTAACTCAGTAAATAAGGTAACCTGCAAGATTAACATAGAAGCAGTGAAAACTACAAAATGAAGAGATGTAATGGTTTGAATCCCAGTTTCTTTATTTCTACCACAGCCAAAATTTTACATCATAGAAACATACGAGAAAAAACGCTGTACTTTAAACTGTCAGTCTTATAAGAGGCGATAACGAAGATTGTTTCGAGACCTGTTTTTCAAACGGAAATCATTGATGGTTTCTAATGGCAGCAAAGAAAATCCAACGGGGGTAGTTGGTGCTACTAAATAAATATACTTTTGGACCTTCAGAAATCATCTACTCGTACGCAAATGCCTATACAATGTGTTCGAGGAAATTTAAAAATAAAGCAGTTCGCTTCTCTCACATGGTTGTCCCGCGCATGTGCGCCTTTCCTCCACTGCCGTCTTCTTGGCTCTGCAGATTTAAAAAAAGCAAAACAAAAACAATCCCTAGCTTGTACTGCGCATGCAGAGTTCATGCTGGAGAGACAGGCTCAAATGCAGGGTGCAATCATACACTTGCCACTTCACAGGCGCACTTAGCGCCTCACAGACCCGGATCGCGCCTCTGTATACGTTCAAGACATATTTTAAACTGGTTTTAAGTATCTTAACCTCTGTACTGTATAGGAAACCAATTTTCCCACACACCATAGAGGGCACCACATCTCATAAAAAATTAGAATTTCGCGGCATCGAAGTTTAACATTTTCATTACGTACCATTTTTACTGATTTAAGCCGCTGCTTGCGCGCGAAAAAGTGCTTCGTGCGTAAAGAGAAGCGCGCGAAATTCAAAATGCACACAAAAGGAATGCGGTGGAGTGCGCTGACAAAGTCGTCGAGGGTTATGTACTCTCGACCACTTAACGCGACCTCTTACCAAGCTCTTTCCGGCGAATAAAATGTTTTACAATCAATGCATTCAACATCACTCCACAGAGCGCAGTGCTGCCGCGCTATCAGCGTTTGCCAGCAGCCACAGTTACAGACAAGCGTTCATGGCGGAAACTCAGAAAAGGCGAAGAAAACGACGGGACAAGTGCTGACTCTAAACTGCAATTTATTCCATCCATCCATCCATCCATTCATCCGTCCGTCCGTCCGTCCGTCCGTCCGTCCGTCCGTCCGTCCGTCCATCCGTCCATCCATCCGTCCATCCATCCATCCATCCATCCATCCATCCATCCATCCATCCATCCATCCATCCATCCATCCATCCATCCATCCATCCATCCATCCATCCATCCATCCATCCATCCATCCATCCATCCATCCATCCATCCATCCATCCATCCATCCAACTTCTTATGCAGTCGCAAAATAAAGGCCTTCGGACGCAGGTGCCTACCAAATATAAAATATTTCGCGGCCGAGGTGCTAAGGTAGCTACGTGTGCTTCAATTTTTCGGTCAGCCACACATGCACCTTTAGCTGCAGTTCCAGCGAGGCGCGCAGATTACTCCCCTTACGATCCATGACTGCATATGCGTGTATGATTGACCAAAGCACGTGACGAAACGGTAATAAAAAGAAAAGCCGCTTTTCCTGCTTGGTCCAAAAAAGTTTGAGTGGGCGGTAAAACGGCACCGGCAGACAAGCTAAACACATTCTTGAACTTTCTGAAGACAGAACCATCAGAGCGTGAAAGCGAAACAAGCGAACGAAACGACCAAACCAACTTCGTCCGTTTTCAGTCGACCAGTCGGGCAACTATGCTGCGCGAGCGCGCCGAGAGCACAACGGAGCTTTCGAGCGGAGCAGAGGCACGTGGCAACCGTGGCAACGTTTCCCTCGTGAAGCTGTGTTTATCGGCTGTCGGTGATCGCTGAGGATTCAAGGAGACATGTCGTCGCCTGAGCGCAAGAAACTTCGTACCAGCGGAGGCCAGTTCTTCTCCTCGTGGAGCTTCGATGAGCGGGTCTTCCTGCGCAGCCTATTCAAACGGTATGCCTGCCCGAAGGTACCTCTCATGGTGAGGCTCGGAGCGGATCCGTGCCGCCGTAAAAATTGCCGTTATTGGCCGATGTGGACTGTCTTGTCTGACGCGTTGCGCACACGTCTGGGCAAGTACGTGGAGCCACATACACTGGAGGCCTTCTTTTGGCACGTCATCGCCCGAGGCGCAGATCTGATCACGGTGACCAACAGGTTGGACTTCCTTGTGCTGCGAAATGGCTCGCTGTCAGATGAAGAGGCAGACGAGAGCGCAGTCGGGTCTCCTAGCGACGATGAACAAAACTACAGCAACTACAGCCCTTCGGCGGAGGAAACCGAAAGCGCCACCACTGACTCGCAGGAGTCTATGGCTGTTGACCGCGACGGGCTTAGCGAGGAGCCGTTGGAAGCGGTAGCGTCGTGCTCTTCCGAGACGGCACAGCGTTCGCACGCAGATTGCAGTGGCACCAGTGGAGCCGAACTTTTGGCCGCGCCGCACGAGGAACGGGGCCAGGTTTTTGCGCCCATTCAAGAGGCCGGTGCGCGTGAGGCCGATCGCGGCCGTGAACTGCCGATGGCTGCAGCTGAGCCGGCCAACGAGCAGCAAGTCGCTGAAGGTGCAGTGCCGGTTCGAGAACAAGACGTACCGGCACTCTGCAACGAGGTTCACTTGCTGAATGCAGGGGTTGCGGCGCTCCGTTTTGAAGATGATGAGGTCTGCGTCGTGAGCGACGACAGAATGGGGTTGTGTGCCGTGCGTGACGGAATTGATGGTGGCACGAGCGACAGCTTCCACCAGTCGGCGCAGGCCTGCGGCGTAGCCCCGCACGGAGCTGATGGCGGAGACGGCCTGACAGGCTCTTCTAGCATGGCTTCTCCGTCCTTCGACAATGGTCGCCACAACGACACCAACACCGGAAGTGGGCTGGCCGCAGAAGCTGCGCTTCAGCTTGTGGAGGTTGCTGACAAGGAGGTCCAGTGCGATATGTTTTCGATGCATTGGGCCGACCAGATATACAGGGAGGCCATGCAGCGAATCGAGGCCTTGAAACGTCAAATGAGCTACTACGACGAGCTGCTTAAATGAAGCGACTCTCGTGCGACTCGTTGCGTGTGCTGTCATTGTGTTCGCCCAAAATCTCTGTGTAATCGGTGTGCTATGGGTGAGCCAACCAGTTTTCGCCAAGTGACCGTTTTTATATACTAAGTTCATTTTTGTATAATGTTCTCTCCGGCTCGAGAAAAGCTTCTGGGGCTCTTTTTTCATGTTTTTTTTCCCTCATAAAAAGCTTCGTGCTAAGATCCATGAAGTTTTTTTTTTTTTTCGGTTTTTGCCTTGTAAGGCAAATTTTTGCTTCACTGTTCGCAGGAGGCTTTCAGGACTTGGAACTACCAGTATCATACTCATTGAACTGTGCTTTTCATCCATGAATGGTGTTCGTGTTGTGAACCATTGCTTTCTGTTGTTCAGTGAGGAGTGCCTTACTCTAGGTGTGATGTGCCACATATAAAGTTTTTAAAATGGGTGTTTTCTCTGTCTGTCCTACTTTCTACTCTCGGGCGGAAAAGTAAATGGTCTACTGCTTCGGCGGCCACAGCGGCTGCGGGGCCGCCGCATCACGGCGCTGCTGTCTCTGGCCGGGCCGCGCGCTCGTGTCCAGTGAGCCCCGAGTGACGCTGGTGCTTGCATGGCCTCCTAGATCACCCCCGCGGGCGGGTTGTCTATGAGGCCATGGTGCTTGCTACGCTTGATAAATTTCTAGAGAGCTGTTTCGCTGCTCTACGGATGGCAGTCCCAAGTTCGCGACGAAGGGGAGCGCGCATCGCAAGGTAGATGTACCGTATTGTGTGTTTTTATCGTAAAGACTTTCAAAAATTTTCACGCCTCACCTGCTCGCTCGTTTGCGGTGAAACTGCGCACAGAGCTTGCGCAATATGGTAACTTTTGTATCGTAGCAAGTTTTACAACGGTACTTACGTAGTTGAGTCGTGCATGATGCGAAATCGTAGTTGTCTGCCTAGGGATCGTCGAACCGAAACCCGCAGACGCCGTTTTTTCGCTGAAAGGTGGCAGTGGCGCCATCTGTTTTCAGCAGCGAAAAGCGTTACGACAAGGCGCCGAGGTAGCCGAGGTGAGCGTTGCATGAAGCGCGTGTACTGTACGCGTGCCCTTTGAATATGCCGTTTTTTCGGCTAACTGAGCGAAAAGAAATATTAGAACAACTGATTTAACGAGGCTTTATCTTTCAGATGATATTATTTGCAAAATCGCCGCGGCACCTTGTCGTGACGCTTTTCACTGCTGAAAACAGGTGGCGCCACTGCCGCCTTTCAGCGAAAAAACGGCGTCTGCAGGTTTTGGTTCGACGATCTCTGCGCAGACAACTACGATTTCGCATCATGCACGGCTCAACTAAGTAAGTACCGTTGTAAAACTTGCTACGATACAAAAGTTACCATATTGCGCAAGCTCTGTGTGCAGTTTCACCGCAAACGATCGAGCGGTTGAGGTGGGAAAATTTTTGAAAGTCTTTACGATAAAAACGCACAATACGGTACTATGGTAGCGTAGGCTGCATAGAAGCCCATACGTTCAAAACATGGCGGCTTATGGTGCGCAGCCAGCGCCGTCTTCGAAATGCGTGGACAACTAAAAAGTGACGTCATAATAAAAAAGACGCGACGTTGAAGTCACGTGTTTTAGTGACGTCATAACTGTGACTTCAGCGTCACGTGCTGCTTGGCGGGGAAAAAAAAATTCAGGGGCGCTTTGACTGTGTAAAGTGCGTAGAGGCGAAAGCGTTTTCCGCACCACTTTGCTTATGTGACACTGGTGACGTCACCACTGGATGACGTCACAAAGCAACTCAGGCTGAGGGATGCCGTAGTGAAGGGCTGCGGAAATTTTGAACCAACTGACATCGCGCAGCACACGGGCTTCTACAATTTCGCCTTCATCGAAATTCAGCCGCCTCGGCCGGGATCGAACCCGCGTCTTTCGGGTCAGCAGCCGAGCGCCGTAAACACTGAGCCACCGCGGAGGGGCTGATGACGAAGTAATGACAAATTACTAATTAGTGACTAATTACTGATTAATGACTAAATACTAATTAACTGCTAATTAATGACGCTTAACCTTCGCCTTTAGGAGTGCAACGCGACAGCGTGTTGTAGCGCTGCCAGGCAGTCCACGGAACACCGCCACCCCTTCGGCGCGATGCCTTGCCCTTTGAACGCAACGCTTTTTTGAGGAAAGGAAATGGTGCAGTAATTCTCTGTCATCTCGGTGGACACCCGAACCGCACCGAAAAGGAAAGGAGGAACGCCACCACCCCTTCGGCGCGATGCCTTGCCCTTTGAACGCAACGCTTTTTTGAGGAAAGGAAATGGCGCAGTAATTCTCTGTCATCTCGGTGGACACCCGAACCGCACCGTACAGGAAGGGAGGAACGCCACCAACCGTTCGGCGTGATGCCTTGCCCTTTGAACGCAACGCTTTTTGAGGAAAGGAAATGGCGCAGTAATTCTCTGTCATCTCAGTAGACACCCGAACCGCACCGTACAGGAAGGGAAGAACGCCACCACCCGTTCGGCGCGATGCCTTGCTCTATGAACGCAACGCTTTTTGAGGACAGGAAATTCTGTGTCATATCGATGGACACCCGAACCGCACCGTACAGGAAGGGAGGAAGTGGGAGTGAGAGAAGAAAGAGAAAGAGGGGCCGTAATGAAGAAACTGAAAATTGTATTTGAGGAAAGGAAATTATGCACTAACTGTCTCGCACATCTCGGTGGACACCCGTCAAAACGCGAACACATCTGTCGACACGGACGGAGACACGGCTGCCGACACGGATTGCTAACGACAGCATGAGGCATTAAAGGCTTTCGCCTTAATAAACTGCTGAACGCCGCGACGCTTCAGCGCGACACCCGACACGAGAACGAAGACACGATGAGTGCCGACCACCAACGCTATTTTTAGGTAGTCAGTTCTCGTTGTGCCTTTTTCCTTCGTCCTCGCCTCAGGTGTCGCGCTGAATGTCGCAGGTGTAGCGCTGAAGCGATGAAATGTGACGCCGCCAGACAGGTTATCGCTCGCACATCGTGCAACCGCACACCTCTTTTTTGCGTACGGGGGCCCCATGGCCACAGACGGGCAACAGCGACAGAACCGCACCCAACCGAACGAAACTACACAGAAGCTCTGGCAAAAGGGAAAAGCGGAAACTGTACACGAACGATGCACACCAGGAAGGAAGGGAAGGGAAAACTTTATTTACACTAATGGTTTTTCCTGCGATTTGGGGGCATCTTCAGAGACGTCTTGGTTCTACCCCCAGGAGCCTTCTCTGTCGAAGTCGTCCGCCTCTAATCAGTGGTCGGTTGCCCTCAGTCCAGGGCTCCGCTGGCCACTGCCGCCCGTTGAGCTCGCTGTACCAGACCTTGTTGGTCTTCGCAGCGGTCGCTGGACAGCAGAGTCTCCCACTGCTCCACACTCGGGTTTTGTATTTTGGGGACCACGTCTATTTTTTGGCAGGCCCATGTGATGTGGTATAGTGTAGGTTTTTCGTCGCACCAGGGACATTTGTTCGTGTATATCGTTAGGGTGCATTTTGTTTAGTATATGTAGGTTTGGGAAAGAGCCTGTTTGATGCACACCAAAAACTCGAGCAACAAGCAACGAGGAAAAAGTAGGGCTAGCAGAATCGAGTTTCAAACAAAAGCAAGCAGAATGGTGAATAGATATGATAAGGGTATGACATCAGAGCACCGTCAACCTTGGCATCGTCCCGCTGCCATTGCCGCTGCTCTGAGCGAACGCTGTCATAAAATTTTTACAAAGCAAGCGCTATACTTTCTAACAAAATGCACACAACTAAAACATTTTAAAAAGGAATCACTGCAGTTGTTTTTGAATGCTTTTGAAACACAAAATATGTCCTAATTATTTTCCTCTTCTAGTCGTGTTTGTCCACTCCATAGAGTTAATACAACCAACTCTAGAGGGAAAGCTGCCCATTCAGCCCATGCGTTTCAGTGGGCAACGCATGAACGCCGCCATCACGCAACGGTTTGTGTGTGTTGCCAGCTGTTTACACACTTTCTAAATCTGGACAAAGAATGGAGTTGGAACCTGGCAACGTAGTCCGTGGGAAGAGAGAGAGAGAGAGAGAGAGAAACAACTTTATTGCCATATAGATTGGTGGGATTTAGGGCAGATGGGCTTGGTGTGGCCCCCAGGTGGGGGCGACTTCCTGGGCCCACGAAATGAGTGCCAGTTGGATGCTCTTGTCTGGCCTTCTGAGGAGTTGGTTCCATCCTTGATGGCGGTATGCCGAGTAGCTCTCGACTGCTGTAAACAACGAGAAAATCGTCGCGTTTGGATCATTTTCAATGGTATGCAGTGTCGCATACCGACTGTAATTTCATATAGGTGGCTTGTGACTTCTGAATTGTTATTTGAAGGCAAGTACCGCGATTGTGACGCGCTTGGAGTGTATTTCGTCTGTATAGAGCGCACGGGATTTTGCGTGTCCTCTGTTGTGGAGTGCAAATACACGTCGGAAATTTGCTTTGGCCCCGAAAGGACGAACACAATTCGCAAAGGAAACGAATGCCCAACGTAAATGGAGCAACCGCTCTGCCTGGTTTGTTTTGAATGTTCAGCGTTTTGTTATATTAAATGTCGAAGGTTTATTAGAGTACGTCGGGCCTCTCGCATTTTTTTTTATCTTTCTCCTTCGCCGAGGAAGACGGTGCCGTGTCTTTTCTGGCGCGGAACGAGCTCGTAATGGGATTTTTCGTACGCAGCAGCGCTCAGAGCTTCATCACGAACGAGTGAAACAAGCTGGAGGCAGAAATGCATGAAACGGCATGTACCGCTCGAGAAATCTTCATGTCCAGCATTGTGCACATTAAATTGTGGGTGCTTGGTTGGTTGTTGGGGTGGGTTCTTGTTATTTGTTTGTGTTGTTTTTTTAGGTTTATGACTGTTTTTGCTTCTAAAGTATGACGCTGCCTATGTACTGAGATTTTTTTTATTCCTCTGTTTAGTTTCAAAACCTATTTATGTGAAGCTAGTGCCGCAAGTACTTTATACGCACGGGATAAGAAGGGTCCTGCGATTACATGTATGCTGTCTTGTTTTCATGCCGATTTCCTGCCACTGGCTGTGTTCGGAGCAATAATGCGCTGTCACATGCTTGAGCTGAGGATCATAAGTGTGCCTCTTTTCCGTATAATAAACAGTTCGTAGACTGCGCATGTCCTTCTTCTTGTGCCGTTATCGTTGCGCGGACGTTCATTTCAACAGTGTTACCTTAATTACCGCATGAATTAGTGATGAAAAACGTAATAAAACGCATTTAAGCAAAAACACCTGCATCCTTCATGAGTAGCGCCAATGTGTTCTCTGTCAAGCAGATTGAGGCAATGGCGTTAAGAAACCCGAATGCCCTGAAAAAGTAAACTGTTGCAAGGTTCATTCGCTTGGTGTCATTCGCCTTTAAAGAGCGATCCAAAAGCGGGAGATTTTCATTTACACGCTTTACACTACACAGTTGTCGTGAAATGTGCGTATGTATCTCTTCCCGCGTTTACTCACAAATAATGCGAAATGCCCGATCCTATTGGAGCTTTTGCCATGCATCAACGCACGAAGGTGGCATCGCGGTGGACGAGAGCGCGAGTGACTCCTTGTCGTATGCAGCTCCTTGAATTACTGAAATCGGGTTCGAAAGCAGAAGTTTAAAACCGAAACTCTGAGAGCGTTTACTCAGTTTACTCGTGAACATGTTCACAACCGTCCGATATCAAAAGAAATGACCACAATCAGTATGCTAAAGATTACAAAATGTGTTTAAAACATTGAAAATATGCGTAAGAGTGAGATATAAATATTTTCTCTGCCGCAGTTTTCTGAATTCAAGCTCAAACTTCACCCATCCTTGACTTTGCGAGAAAAAACTGTGCTGGCCACAATAGTATGTTGTAAGATGGCGCTCAAGATGGTGACTTACATGCGTGGACCGCTTTGCTAGCTCAGCTTTACCCCCCCCCCCCCCCCCCCCCCCCCCCCCCCCCCTGGTCCACTCATTTCATTTTGGCGCTTTAGTTCCACCACTAATTTGATGTCGCTAGCACTTGGTTATGGACCGCATTCAAGCTCCGCCTTCGCGACCTCTTTCAATTGACCTTGCTCATAGTGAGTATAGTGCACCGTGGTATAGTGGAACGCACGGCGCTGTCGCAAAGTAGCGCGAGCCGCCGCTAGGTGCGGCATCGGCGGCTACCGTGACGCGCGCCTTTTTACGCCGGCACGATAAGCAAAAAAATTCAGGGGGCACTTTGGCTCTCTAAAGTGCTGCAAGGCGAAAGCGTTTCCTGACCACTGTTTGTTTTTATTTACTTTTTTATTTTCATATTTTGTTCTTTATTTTTTGCTCCCTTTCTTAACTTTATTGTTTTTATTTTTATTTCCATATCTTATTTTGTTTTTATTTTTGTTTATTTTCTTATTTTTATTTTTTATTTTCCTTTTCTTCACTTTACTCCTTTCATTTTATTTATGAAGCCCATGCATTCACTAGATGCGCCTTTATTCATGCTGAAACCTTGAGCCTTTTAAGCAGTGACGCCGAAAGGCGGACGAATCTGCCGACGCGTCTGTCGACACGGCTGCCGACGCGTCTGTCGACACTCCTGACGACGCGTCTGTCGACACTCCTGCCGACGCGTCTGCTAACGACAGCATGAGGCATTAAATGCTTTCGCCTTAATAGAGGCGGGTGGTGGTGGTGGTGAAAACATTTATTAAATCATAGGGAGAGGTGTTGGGGGTCGTGACTTGAAGGGTCACGCCCTTACAACCACTAGGTGGGATGCCTAGTCAGGTACCCCATTGGCGTTTGCCGCAGCCCGGGCGCGCTGCGTTAAGACCCTTTGGGCCTCGAGGGTGCAGCAACCGGACAGGGTCGCCTCCCAGTCCTCTCGGGTGGGGTTTGGGATAGGGGGTAGGGATGGGTTCTGCTGGCAGGCCCACACCATGTGGTAAGTGTCAGACACCTCCCCACAGTGTGAGCACCGCCCGTCGAATTGAGGATCGAAATGTTGCAGAGTTGCCGGGCACAACATCGTGTTGGTGAGCAGGCGCAGGAGTACCCGCTCGTTGACCTTCCCCAGCCCTTTGCACGGGGTGGGAAGAGTTTGGTGCGTGGATTTGTAATACTCGCATATTTATTTAAAAGTATAAATCGGATTGAAATCAGTGTCCTGGTCGGCGTCGGGTCCAGTGGGAAATGCCCGGAGAGAGAGCGCGCGGGCGGCGGCATCGGCTGCCTCATTTCCGTGGACGCCTTGGTGACCTGGAGCCCAAACGAGAGATCGGTGCGCGGGATCCGAGTCTCGGCTACAATTTTGGTAAATGCGATAAGCTAGGGGAGTAACCCACCCTTGCGTGACGTTACGGCAAGCCCCTCGCGAGTCGGTGATTATGTATTTGGAGGAGGTGTGAGAGGCTGCCAAAGCGACGAGCTGTGCAGCAGGTGCTGTTTATCTTCGGATATTTTTTTTTCGGCGTCGGCTCCCGCATTTCTTTCTGTGAGGGCTGTGAAGAGGGCTTTAAATGGCTGCTACGATACGCAGTCTTTTGAAACTTTCCCGACGAGAGCACCATTCGGGAAGGGAAGCTAGGAATACGATTAATAGGGATTAGAGTCAGTCATGAAAGTTTATTCGTGGAAGCAGACAGAGCAAATTAAAACTACTTTCAATGACATGGAAATGGCCTCAGGGAGAATAAAAGTTGCCGCTGAAAGCGATGACGGGGCTTACTCGAGGCCCGTCTACTGTGCGATGCCAGTGCACGTTAAAGAACCCCAGGTGGTCGAAATTTCCGGAGCCCTCCACTACGGCGTCCCTCATAGCCTGAGTCGCTTTGGGACGTTAAACAACAATAAACCAAACCAAACAATTCTAACGTTTATTTGCAACATTACAAAAACTTAAAAAAGACGTCAAGATTGAAATATCATTTGACCATTACAAAAATATAGCGTTACTGAAATGTTTCGATGCGATCTGGGCCGTCGCCGTCGCTTCGACGGACGTGGTTGCTGCAACGCGCGTCTCTTCTTTCACTGTTTCCTCTCGAAACTCTCACCACTCTCTCAACTCTCCTCTAACACTCGGCAGTGATTGTAGCTGCATCAAACCAATGGACATACCCGTGTGATTTCCTTTTCATTCTTCCTTCAGTCCCAGCAACAATGGAACAGCACGCGAGAATCGCGAAATGGTGCCAGAGAAAGCAATACTGCCGTGTCCACGCATTCGCGCGTGTTGACGTGTGAAGAGCACCCCTGCACTTCACCAACGGTATAGACGATGCGGATCTGAAATACTTAGAAGCGAAGGTTTCTTTAGTTCTTTCATATAGCAGCGTATTTCCACGGTATGCTGGGGGCACCGATCAGAGATTTTTTTTTAAAGACGAAAGCCTTTAATGGCTCACTGTCGTGACCAAGACGTTAGCAAATTTGTCCGCGTTTCAGATTCGTCGAAATGGTCGTGACGTCACTGCGCTCGAATTTTGACGTTTGTCCACCGAAATATGTGACAGTCACTGCGCAATTTCCTTTCCTTGAGTACAATTTTCGACTGGTGTGCGCCGAGATATGAGAGACAGTTACTGCTTAGTTTCCTTTCCTCAAATACAATTTTCATTTTCTTCATTACAGCCCCTTTTTCTCTTTCTTCTTTCACTACACTTCCTCCGTTCCTGTACGCGGTGCGGTTCAGGTGTCCACCGAGATGACCGAGAATTACAGCGCCATTTCCTTTCCTCAAAAAGCATTTCGTTCAAAGGGCAACGCACCGCGCCGAGCGGGTGGTGGCGTTCCCTGGACTGCCTGGCAGCACTACAACAAGCTGTCGCGTTCCACTCCTAAAGGCAAAGATTAAGCGTAATTAATTGGCAGTTAATTAATGCACCAACAGAACGTGAAGTGAACAATCGCGTAGCAGAATGCAGCACTCAGGCTTTCGCCTTTCACCAATTTAGCCGCTAAAGTTCCTCGTAATTTTTTTTTTTTGTGCTACCAGAAAGCGGGAGGTCGCTTTGAATAGCGGCGAGACGAAGCGAATTCGTACTACAGCTATAACTTATTTCGACTATTCTTTTTATTTCTGTTCTCCCGGCATACGACTCTCCTGAAACGCCAAAAACGATCGCCCCTGACCGTTGTGCGGTGCAGGCATCCGCCGCATCCCCGGTTCCTGCATGCAAGGGCTGCTTTTTTTTTTTTTTGCTCCACGCAGGGCTTCTGTGTATCGCGGCAAAGCACCTCACGGAAGCCGGCCACTCACCTGGATATGGCTTCGTGAACCCCGTGGCATGTCACAAAGGACTGGGGCTAGACCCGAAGGCCACAGTGTTCGCGTCTTACTGCTTCTGCTTTATTGTTGTTGCTGATTCAGCTTTTGGTTCTAACTAGGGTTCTCCAGGCTTATGTTCCATGTTTTTAATATGAAAGCATTACATTCCTCAACGACAGCGAAACGCGGAGGTATTGAGTAGCAGCGATGGTCCGGAAACCCGCCATTGACGTCACCATGGTCTCGCATGACGTCAGCAGTAGAGAAAAATAAAATTTCTGCCAATGATGCGGGGAATTGAACAGGGTTTTCAGATGGATTGCGGAGCACGCAACCCACAGGCCACAAATTCGCGTTGCTTTTTGGCGAATAAAGGTGACCTATGCGTTTCCTTACGACTGTATGCTAATGATTAGGTGTGTCATTAGAAAGGAAGGAATTTATGACGAACCTCGCAACAGAGCTCACGATGCGACAGTGCTTCCGCATTAAAAATAGGTAACTATAGTCTTCCAGAAGAGGGCAAATACGGGCTGGTTGGTACATGTTTTACGAATAGGAAAAACAGCGCAATCAAAGACGAGACACAGGAGAACGACAGAACACCAGCGCTGGTGTTTTGTCGTTCTCTTGTGTCTCGTCTTTGATTGCGCTGTTTTTCCAATTCGTAAAACTATAGTCTTAAGTGCACGCCCTTCGTAATTTTTCTAAATTCGATTGGAAGGAGCGGATTATAATTTATTTACAAATCATACAGAAATCTTGTTTTTATAATAAAGGCTCACTCGCTCGGGTTGTTTGTGTTATTTTTGCACCGGAGAGTATTAACTACGAGCTGTCCTACTGCCAGGCATAATTATTGGTATGGTTTGTGGGGTTTAATACACCGGAAAAATTTGCTGTCACCTGGAGTTCTTCAACGTGCAGTGACTTTACTGAGCACATGGGTATTTCTGCGCTTCACATCAATCGAAATGCGGCTACCGTGGCCAGGACTGTACGCAGCGACCTTCGGTCTAGCGGCCGGAAGCCGTAGGCAATGAACCACTGCGGCGAGTTAGGACGTAAATTACTATAATTGTACCGACAGTGGCGCTATAAAGGCTTCATTTCATCAGCGAAGTGCTCTTTAGGTCCTACACTTCCATCGCCTTACGTTTATAATCTTGTTTTATTGCGAAAGCAATACTGCTTGCACTTTTCTGCCGTCGGTGGAGGTCGTTCCTTCGCTCCGGCGCAGCTGCGGCGCACGAGCACGTGACAGCGTGACGTCACGACCAGAGGAGAGCAGGGGCCCCAACTCGACTCTTCGGCCGTAGTCGTTCCTTCGCTCGGCGCGGCGGCTGCCACATGACGGCCTCCTCGGCCCGCCGCGTGAGGGCGCTCGCTAGGAGAGGATACACAGGGCGCCGCAGGCGCGCTCCGCTTAGTCATGTCTGAGGAGTTGTACAAGGCGTCGCTGGAGCGGCACCTTGAGGCGGCGACCAGGGAGCTATTGCTTTCGCAATCACTCAGGCTTAACCAGAGCATTGAAGGACTATGACCAGAGCTAAGCCACAGCTAATTTTTTCTGTAGAAGGCTGCACCAATCGTTGCGTGTGAAGGCCTTCCAGTTGTGTTGCTAGAGGGCGTTGTGCCTTGTTCCTGAACCCTCATTCCGCTGGCCTGTCGGGGAACCAGAGCTGTGCGCCCGCCGTCGCGCAAAGCAGGCACGGACTCGCCGCCATGGCACGGCGTCATCCTGGCTGGCCGGCTGACCCTTCCTCCTCCTCCTCCTCCTCACTAGCGTCGGATCGAGCCAATCCAAGCGGTGGCCTGTGGCGTGAGCACTGAGACGGGGTAGCAGACGGGCAGCAGACACGCCATCGAGCCAGAGAGACGCTCTCCGCAGGGCATCGTCCTAGCCCGTTGTGCTCACTGCTCTTGTACATTAATGTAAAAAGCCTTGTAAATATTGTACATAAACGTCAGTTCACTAACCGTCGCATCGACCGTTTGTCGCTCAGGTCTGCTGAACAGAGGCAGCAGACTGAGACGCACCAAGTCCTAACAGCCTGCTTGAGAAACTACGACATGCGTAAAAATCCTTATTTCCTTACTTGACACTTTTCCTTTTTAATCAAGCTCTCTTCCCTTCTCGTTCCCCTTTATATTCCCACTACCGTTTCCACCAGTTTTGGGTAGATAACCGGCACGTTCTCCAGGGTGACCTCCTGATAGTGATGCAAAACTATCGGAAAATTGACTATCGATAGTATCGATAATTTTTTAAAACTATTGATAGGGTAAAAAAACTATCGATAGTGCTACTATCGATAGACTATCAATAGTATTATCGATAGTATTATCGTTAGTCTTCTATCGATAGTATTACTATCGATAGTGTTGCTATCGATAGTATTACTATAGGTGGCTGAATTTCGATGGAGGCGAAATTCTAGAGGTCCGTGTGCTCTGTGCTGTGCTATGTCAGTGCACGTTAAAGAACCCCAGGTGGTCTAAATTTCCGGAGCCCTTCACTACTGCATCCCTCATAGCCTGAGTCGCTTTGAGACGTTAAACAACAATAAACCAAACCAAACCAAACTATCGATAGTACTGCTATCGATAGCAAGACTATCGATAGTGAAACTGCCGATGGTAAGACAATTGATAGTAACAATATTGATATTATGCATTTGTTGGCCAGCGATGTAACCAAAACATTTGCGATACTTGATTGGTTTCACGGTCTCATGAGCCTTAACGTCGCAAAGATACTCAAGCTATGAGGCATGCCATAGTGGAGGTCTCCGGATAAATTTCGCCCAGCTCTGGTTCTTTAACGCACTGGGCCAGTTCGGAAAACACCTGGAACTGCATCCGATGAACAAACAAACTTCACAAGTTGTGCTGGCTTACACGACACTATCGTGCACTGCAGACGTCGTCTTGCTGACGTAACCGCTGCAGAAATGCTTTTCACACACATGCGCCGCAACTAGGACGACATTCGCACACTAACATTTTATCCAGAAACTTTTACGTAGGAAACGTCCGTAAAGCTCGGTGGCGCGTAGGCCGCGAAAACAGGCGAGTCCTGTCAGATACTAATACCATCACCTCCGTACTCCACACACGGGAAACCAAGTTTAGGATGCAGCGGGTACGCGTGGTTGATTGTATAGAATCTATAGTACTGCATACAACAAGTAGTATCGATACGGCTATCGGCTATTGACAGTACTATCAATAGAACTATCGAAAGTTCTATCGATAGTACTGGTTGGTTTATGGTTTATGGGGTTTAACGTCCCAAAGCGACTAAGGCTATGAGAGACGCCGTAGTGAAGGGCTCCGGAAATTTCGACCACCTGGGGTTCTTTAACGTGCACTGACATCGCACAGTACACGGGCCTCTAGAATTTCTCCTCCAAAGAAATTCTAGCCGCCGCGGCCGGGATCGAACCCGCGTCTTTCGGGTCAGCAGCCGAGCACCATAGCCACTGAGCCACTGCGGCGGCTATCGATAGTACTGTCGATACTGCTATCGAACGTACTAACTACCGATAGTAATATCGATAGCACGCTATCGATAGTCTTTTTACTATCGATAGTTCGATAGTGACTGAACTATCAATAGTATCGATGGTAATATCGATAGTTTTGCATCACTACCTCCTGGCCCTTGCCTCTGCTCTCTGTCTTTTCCGATTTAATTACTACCGGTGTTTGTGGCATGCAGCGTTTCCTTCCGGATTTCGCTCTTTCCAGCTCTGTATTCATGCACTGATTCTTTTGTTTCCATTTTTTTTGTCTCCACTTCGTAGTCTCGGCTTCGTGAGCTTTCTTTTTGATGTCTATATCACCCTTCGCCGCACCATAAAAGAGGTCTACCTCGAGCTCCGCCTAGACAAACGCTTTTAGCCTCCCCCTCATCCATCGCTCACGGTTCCGGAGGCTCGCCTTCTTCGGCACATCCAAATGAATGCAGTTATCACCCCGTCTCGCCTTTTTCTCTATCGCTATCAATCAGAACCTTCCTGTCCCAACTGCCCCTGTATGTATGCGGACCTGGCCCATTGCCTCTTCTGTTGCCCGGCTGCTCAGCAGTCGGGTTCCTACCCCCACCTTCTTTATCCATCACCACCTGGTTCGACTGGATTGGCGCTGAAGGGGAGGAAGAACAGCAACTTCTGGTCGCCCATGCGGTCGACATGCTCGGCCTGTAAATTATGGCTGAATAAAGGTCTTGTACTTCCACAACTACTATCAACTTTTTTCTCTCTGTTGCCTGTGTAGCCTGTCGTAAGCTTTCTAGTCATTGTCCTCTCTCGAGTGTCCGCATGTTTACTGCACAAGTACCTGAAGACTTTGGTTGCGCAGCGCCCACCTCTTTTCATCCATTTTTCTTAGTCTGTCCTCAAACAATATTTTGCTCTGTACTTCCCGTGCCTTCCGATTCCACCGCCATAGGGCGACTTTGGCTGACGACCAGCGCGGAAGCGGTCATCGCTGATACCCCAAGGCACTTCTTGGATTAAGGTCGCTTTACAGCCAATAATGTTTGATATGGTCGGAAGGTGCTTAGAACCAAAAAAGCGCATTATGAAAGAAACGCTGCATGGTTTTTCCTGCTCGCAGTTAAATACCTTTTGATAAGCGTAGAGAGCTGCGCTAGTTAGTTCTGGACATAATTCTGGGCGTCCGTGTGTTTTTTATGCGAAGCATATTACTAGAGCTACACTAAAGCCCGTCGAGCGCGGCGGTGGAGCTACCATTGACCTTTAGCGTGACCACGTGACGCCACGTGACAACATGACGTCACAGCAGAGGAGAGACGGGCTGCCGGCTCGCGCGGTCGGCCGCGGCGGTGGAGGCTCCACATCAGAGGCGCGGCGGCTGACCACGTGACGCTACAGCAGCGGTATAAAGCTGAGCTTGCCTCGCTCTCCGGGAACTTACGAGGCGGCCAGGTGTTGGGATGCCGCTAGAAGCAGGGCTGATTTGAACGAGAAGCGAAAGCTTCAGCGTGCCACAGAGACCGATGAAGAGCGGGAATAACGTCAACCAAGGAAAGCCATGTATTACCAAGCCTAGCCATCAATATGCTTCGCATCTGACTAGGCTTAACCTTAGCTAAGCCTCAGCCATTTTTTTTTGCGGTGGGATGATGTCTTATAATTAAATTCCTTTTGAGCTGATCAACATCCTTCTGTTTTTGATCATAATTGAAAGCTTATGAGTCGATTTACTAGCAGTGCTCTGCAGCTCTTGACATCTTTCATGTGTCCAGTTTGACACAGGTCCACAGGTTTTGATGTTAGTTTATGGTACTACAGTCGGATACAACTCAAGAACGAAGCGGCAGATGCACCTCAAAGGAGGCGGCCTTCCAGCCAATGTCATAAGCCAATTTTGATGAGGCCGCTGTTAATCCGATTAAGACTGCCACTCCCTGCGATTTCACGCTAGCAGTTCAAAGGGTATCGGTCAAGGGGGAGAGGGGGAGAATCGGCCGACGCCATTGGCTGGGGCATTTGCCGCTGTGTACTTGAGTTGTATCCGGCTATAGTGGACGAAGAAAATGCGCACACGAGAAACAGTGCTGCTCCGTTCGAGGACTTTTTCCTTTTCAGGAAACTTGAGGTACCAAAATTTTGGCGAAAAGAAAATTTTTCGAAAATTCCAGAAATTTTTTAGAACCATCATCATGCCACTTTTTTCTAAATTGCCGGAGTTTTTAAGCTGGGAAAAAGGGCTTGTTAGGTAATTAACCATTTGAAGGTTTTTGCCGTATATGTACGGCGGCGGTTTTCCGTCCCGCAAGGTCTTTGCCGTACGGGTACGGTTTCGATCTTCCGTTTGAAATTTTGCGCCAAAAGAACAATGCGTGCTCACTGGGGGGTGCTGCCATCTCTTAGGACTTACAAGAAGTGTTTGAATTTTGTGCTGCCTTCTTACGGAGATAAGTAGAACTTATGTCTAGCTTTAGCGCGGCGGCACAGACTGCTGCAACACCCCTTTTGTAGTTTTGGTTTCGCCGCGTGATCGCAACGCAGTCGCGCGAAATTTGAGTTTTCTTTTTGTCAGCACTATCTTGCAGGGGCTGCCGAAGCTGATTTCTATCTTTATTGGCGCTGCTCTTAGCTTGCTTATCACCGTTGCTCGCGAGGTATTCTCGCCCTCTGTTTCAACGCGCCTACGCGGTTTCGATTCCGCCGCGGGATCGCAACGGAGTCGCGCGAAACGTGTTTTCTCTTTGTGGGCACTGTTTTGCAGAGGCGGCGAAAGTTGACTTCTATCTTTATTGGGGCTGCTCTTAGGTTGCTTATCACTGTTGCTATTGTATTCTATTGAACATTTTCCAGTTGTGAGTGATGCTGTCACCAAAGTACTGTTCCTAATTTTTTTTTTACTATTTATTCTCGATTATATACATTTTGCAGATTCAAGATCCGCAATAAAGTAATTTGACCACCTGGAAAAGTTTTCTTCAAAATAATTCGACCCTCAAAGGGTTAAGTTAGGTAATTTTCGATTACGACATTGAACATCACTGCTGGGAAATAAAGCGGAATACGATAAAAACAGGGATAAAAGGGCATGGCTGCATATGTTCATGAAATATGCGGCTCAACGTACACCAGGGACCCTCATCCTTGTTAGCTTTGCACATTTTGCAAAAGCAGCCACAGAAGAAGCTAAATGCTGAAAGCCAAGAAGCGCCGGACGAATTGGAAGGGGCCGTTTCGACGCCATTCTGTGGCTCTGAGATTGTGCTGAGCCTCGCCTTTTACCCTCAGATAAAAAATTCGTCTAGATAAGAGCCTTTACTGTGGTTCTTCAGGCGCTTCCTATCCCTGCATCCTGCGCTAAGCATTGCGATGCCGCTAGCGGGACATAAGAGAGGCGCTCCAGTTTTCACTAAAACACCAGTAACAGTGGGTGTCATTCCGATCAATAAGCAGCTTTCTCTGGCGAGCCTTAGACGTCCAGAAAAAAGAAAGATATCTTTATTTATAACATGCTTTTTCAGAAAGCTTCGCTGGTGACCTCTTCATCATGACGAAAATAAACGTGCACATATTTCTTGTCAAAGTCACAGTTAACAGTCATTGAATAAAAGAACGCATGTCAATCTTGGGGAGATTAAAGGTGACACAGTCGCCTTTTGATAACTCCTGTGTCATTATAGTTTGCAAATTAAACCTCCCATGTGTTAAATCCACGCATTTATGGTACTGAACTGGTTTCGTCAAACAAGACGCCTGTGAACCTTCTGTCCTGTACATATGTACACATAAAATCCGCTTGCACCGTCTTTCAACTTCAATCTCTATCCCTCCCCCACTCCAGGCTGTTTTCGTCTCAGTGCACGAAACCATTGGACACATGGTACTGCTGCGCGTCCACAATAACACTGGTGTATCCAGGCGCCTGTCTGTCCGTAGCACCGGTGAATGGCGTATTGGAAGGCGCGGGTGCCTCGTGCCTGTAGGCCATATGCGTCACCGGCCCACGCTCACACGATGGTAGCAAAAACCGAGCGGCGCTGTCGTACTCTCCGGTCACTAGTCTTTGACCGTACAGCGCAAAGACGTCCACGGGAGGTTCAAGGGCCTCGTAGCCATCGACGGAGTTCTTGAGTAGAACACCCGGCGACGACGAAGTACCATCCACGACTGGGCTATGGTAGCTCGTCGTGGGTTGAAGAGCAACTCCGCTTGAATGACCACCGTCTTCCAAAGGGAGCGCGCCGGGAGTGGGTGTCGCAGATTCAGACTTGTGCGCAGGACCGGGAGAGCCATCGAACGCACTCCTACTCGAACAAGGTGACCTCCTCGTAGAAGGCTGCGCCGCTTGCGAAGGAGCTTGATGCATCGTCTGGATACCTTCCAGGTCGGACTCGGAAAGCGTAGAGTCCGAGTGAGCGCTGTAGGGTCTGTGCTGGAATAGCGAAGAATTCCCGGGGCTGGCAACCAGGTCGTGAGCTGAACCACTGCTGCGGGAACAGGATGACGTAGACATGGCCGCATCCTTGACCGAGTAAAGGTCGGCGCACTGGAGTAGGGAAGCCGACCGCGTCGACCCGTTCGCGCCGTCGTCGACCGCTTCTGCACCGAGGGCGCTGCACTCTCCGTAACCCGGAAAGTTTTCCAACTCTGTCCTGGTCAGGTAGCGCTCTTCAGGCATGGCGCCGTAGTTGGAGGTCGTCGGAGCAGCTCTTGGCTGTTGGGCGCAACAGCTACCGGAGTCGGTTTGAGGCAAACCGTAGGGGCCGCCCCACCGATCTTCGCCGAAGGGAAGCACGTAGGCGGACAGGAACTCGCCGCCGTATGGCGCGGCTGCCGTCTGGTCGTAACACGACTGGCCGGCAGGATCACCGCCACCGCCGTTGGAGCAGGCTTCGGATGTGCTCGCGCTGCAGTAGTACGGAGACCGCCGGCACTTCCCTTTGGAGGACTTGATCTTGCCTGGAGCGGGTTTGCTGTTCGAGGACGGCACCGAGGTAGGGACGACGTCAGTACTGGCGTAGCTGGTGCAAGGCGATGTCTTCGTTCTGGTCTGATGTACTTGCAGCTGGATATCTTGGGCCTGAGGCTCACTGCGCGAAAAAATAAATAAAATCTTAGTCGCTTAGCAATACATGTACACCGGTGGATCTCTTATTACATGAATCATGGAGAAATGCATCTCGAATCTACAGTAGGCCACGAACTGACGTCGCGAATAGAGGAGATTCTCCGTTACAGCAGAAGACACTTCTTACTGGGATATACACAAGAGACATGGAAATGACAATAAAACTCAGAGTGGCTAGGTAACCGGCACCGTCTTTGAACGAAAGGCAGGAGACCACTGCCTCTGACGATTCGAGTGCTTCGTGCCAATCGGATTCATTAACATTGATGCATGTCCGGGAAGTATAAAAACTATCTGAAAATAGATGTTTCGCAGCCATAAGTGCATAAGTCCTTTCAGCATTTTTCGTTGTAGACTATTCCTGCCAAAGCCAGTGACCTTTATTTTGTTAGCGGCAGGCAACAGCCATTGATTGGCAATATTTTGTTTCTAGGACTCTTATGCGGAATTGCGTGATATTGCGGGCTATTCGCGCTCTTATTGAATGTGACAGATGGTGTACACAAGCACAGAATGTGCCCTGAATCTACACTGATGATGCGAACAGGCGCGAACGAATTTAAATGCGCTGTATGGAAAAGACATTCTTGCGCAAACATGCAGCGCGCAACCTGCCTGATGACGTAGTTGACGCTGACGATGCAATGAGGCCTCGAGGACCGGCTGTTGTGTACAATGGTGGCGTAGCTCTGCATCCACACCCAGCCGCCTTCCTTGGAGAGGAACCGGTAGTACTTGGTGGTCACCTGTCCCTTGAGCAGCACTGCGAGATTCAGGGGCCTGTTTAGGACGTCTTCTAAACCCACAAGATGTGAAACAAGAGGTGAACCCACAAGCTACAAGAGAGTCGCCACAATAATCCCCCCCCCCCCACACACACACACAAAAAACAAACAAGGAAAGAATGGAAGTTCAGGCTACACTTGACGCCTGTGTAAGTCTGTTGACAGAGGAAGGCCTTTTCACGTTCTCTGGTTTCCCATAAATGGAATTACTTTTCCCATAATGGCTTTACCTCGACAGTTGTGACATTTTACTGAACTATAGTAGAAAAAAATAAACGAGTAAAAGCGTAAGACTGCATTTAGAGAGTGGTAGAGAAAAGAGAGAATTACGTTCATCATTATATATACAGGGATCGGCTTCTACCCACCGTTTATACTGCTGGCTTTATTATCGAGTGCTGTGTCTATCGCAGACAGCGACCATTGACTCGAATATTTTGCCGCTCTGATCCTGCTTGCACCCAATGACGTATCTTTCTATCAACACATGTTTTCTGTGCACTTGGCACCATATTCGACTCACCGATGTGCGAGCTTGAGCACTGAGTGGCAGATTAGCTAAAGTGCAATGACGGAAACACTGCGCGACTACTGCGGGAAGAGAAGTCACACATTTATTCTCCAGGTAATTTATGGCGCTGTTCAGGGTTAATGTTTTTTTAGGCTGTCACAACGCAAACCTAATGAACATCTCTCATGCCACACGAAGAAGAACCAAGAAGCAAGAAATAGAGTAAAATTTACTCGCGGAGGGAATTTAGCTGAAAACTGGACTCTGCCAAGTCATGAAATACATTTTTCCAATGTATTGCATGACTTGGAAGAGTCCGACTTTAGCTAAATTGAGCAAAACATCAACCGGTGGTGTCTTGTAAGAATGTACACCAAGGGAAAGAAGACAGTAAGGGGACGTAATGGGCACGGGAATATTTGATTTAATATGGGGGCCATGACTAGTTCAAGATAATGACATTCTCAGATAACTGACGATGATGAGTCGATTTTAATAACGCAAGGGCTACTTGACGAAACAGCGCCATGGCTAACGGCTTCGACCTGCACAGGGTGGGTCGCTTATTTGCCCATTGAAAAAACGGCGCAACGAAGACACTCGGGATGGAACTTCATCCTTACTGCATAAACGTGGATGCTCAAACCAGGTACTAGGCCACCGCAGCGGTCCTCCTGAATCTAAGACAACTGCAGGAGGTATTTGAACCCGCGTACAGTAGTATCGGGTGGTTGTGGTAGTGACAGTTATGGCGATCAGATACTTTGGTCCCTCTACTACTGTTGCAAACACACTGGGCCCTTCTTAGCCCAAACATCGGCTTTTCAAGAAACAGGGCCAGGAAAGCGACAATGAAGACGTGTTTTGCGAAGCAAAGTGCCCAGCTCGCCTATAGACTACAGTGTAATACAGGAAATTAAGCTAGTTTCAACCTGTAGGAGGTCGGATCCCTTCACGGAGGTTCCCCGAGAGAATAGTGTATCTCTCTTGCCTGTTCCGTTGATGTCAGTTCTGGTAAGTCTATGTCAATCAACTGAAACAGTGAGCGGAGCAGCTCGCTTTAGGTCAGTTCCCAAAGTAAACGGAAGGTGCTCACATGTGTGGTGGGAGTAACGCATGTGTAGGCAGTCGTAGCCATGGATGTAGTGGTACAGCGTCTTCTCGATCAGGTCCTGCGGCTCGTAGCCGGTCAGCGGCGCCACCCTACGGTACGCATGAATATAGCGATTGATTGAAAGCGTTGATGCATATACAAACAGGGAATTCGAACAAATACAATGACACTCGACCGTCGTCAGAGCGCAGCCAGACCTGTGACAAAAGCTCTTGCTGTCGGCGATTGGGCTATTCATTGCACGAAACTGGAATTACATGCATAATTAAATAGAATTTTCCCTCCCCCCTCCTGCTCTTCAAATCTGAGTTTTATTTCATTAACATAATGTTTGCTACGATGTTTCTTCATTTATGTGGGCAGGAATCACAGTTGGCGTTCTTTTTTTATTTTGAAAAACGAAGTACACGGATCAGGATACCTTTATACCTCAGTTTGAGTTATTATGTCACTACATGTAAAATGTGTAGTGTCCACCCTGCTAATCACCTTGGGGTGGAAGTACCAGATGGGCACTTGCACGCTGAGATGTGTAATTGATAAGGGCTCAAGGTTTGGCGCCTCAGGTAAAGTTATCAGTATTCGAGTTAAGTACGTTCTGACAAACACCCTATTGCAACTACTGCAAAGGGATGGTTGAAAGAGTGCCACTGAATCTACGGTAATTTCCCCATTTTTGCGAGGTGAAGCAACTGACTGCCTTGGGGAGCCCATGTAAAACATAGCTCTTGGCAATGGATATTGCATGACGCGGAAAACTGCATAGTGTAAGTGAACAGATCCTGATAAGCACTGCCTGACGTAAAACGAAAATGGCAGCCTTTTGCAGTGCGCGCTTTTACGCGGTTGGTGGGGAACGTGATAGAGCTTCCTCCCTATACATGGTGCAAATCTGAAGCGTTAGTGTGGCGAATAAACTTCGTTCCTTTCCACGAAGGCAGTTTTCTTAAGCGGCTGATCGCATACTTCTGTGAGGAGGAAAAGTGTGACTAGCTGTGGAACAGCGATGTTTCATGCCGTAACCGAAAATCCCCTCGATTTGACTGAAAGATCCTTATTTCAGTACTTTTTTCCTGCATCAGCTTCAAAATTTCACCACTTTGAAAAAAGTGGTGCAATTTCTGCTCTTAAACTTCCTCGAAACTTCGCGAAAATTCTTTTTTCGCCCAATATTACTCTTAAAATTCCCCGAAAAAAAGAAGACTCCTCGAATGGTACATCACTGCTGCAGATATGCCGTACTACAGAAAAGGCAGAAAATTCACCCTAGGGTTAGTTTGTTGAGGGCTGTGATGATAGTTCTCCGGCCGATGAAACGCAAATATAGCCTCGCGTTCGCGCTGTCGAACTAGGCAATGGGCCCCCAAAAGTCACGAAACATCGTTGCAGTGTTGTATGCCTGAGTACACTGTCTTATCCCTTAATCTTGTGCCGTTCTAGAGCTTCCGCCTAAGCGAGTACGCAGAGCGCAACATCCCGCAGTAACTGGGAAACAGACGTGCCCCACATGTTTCCGTCGGAGAAGGCGATAGAGTATACCTGGCGTCGAGGAAGATGAGCTTGAGGTCGAGCGACGCGCGGAACATGAACATGTTGGAGTACATCTTGATCTCGGTGATGGCCGACGGGGGCAGCGAGTGGCCGACGGCGACCAGGCCCAGGTTCTGGTAGCAGCCGTCGTAGGGCGCCGCGTCCATGGAGTAGTGGCGCACCTTGACGTAGCCGCTGCAGTGGATCACCTTGTAGCCGCCCGCCGTGAGGCCCGCGTTGCGCTTGGCCAGCACGCACTTCATGCGCACGAAGAAGGAACGGTCCACCTCCAGCTCTGCATAGGGGTATGAGACGTATCATACCACTGGTGCCATGCAGCGGCGGCTGTGGTAACTAACCCTGGGCACTGTGCGGGTGGGGCAGGGCGCTCTGCAGGGTGAGCACGGCCGTCATCTCGTCGTGGTCGGCCGGGTGGATGTACTCGTAGATGCTGTTGCCCGTCAGCTCCACCTGCGACAGGCTTAACATTGTGAATACACTCTATAGGCGCTAAAATACCATAGCACGACCTTGGTCGCCGAGCTCCGTGTTAGCCTTGCTTTAGGCAGGTCTTACCTAAAATGTAAGACGAAGCGATTGTTATTCTGTTTGCTGTGTCTGACCTTATGCATAAATTGTAGTCTATTTTGCCGCGCAACTCTGAAACGCGGAATCATGAAATAAATTTTATGCAACATTCTACTCGGTGGTTTGGTGCCTGTACCCACGAAGGGATGCTGCGAAATAACGAATGAGAAAAAAATAGGGTTCTTCCGGTATTACGTAACAAGTACGGCAGCGACACCTCAGGTAGTTGCTTGAAATCATTGCTGTAAAATGGCCGTGGAGTAGTTGGCGTGGAACAGAAGGGCGGCAAGAACAGTATGAGCCTCTCAACGCATTTAGCTGCTGGCAGAATAAAGTGCCTCTAGCTCGATAAACTTAACGTGCGACGCCTCCTCTCTGTGCTGCTTTTGTACCCACTTGCGCGTAGTTTGTCCCTGGCGTGGCTTATAGTTGCTGGCTTTCTCGCTACTCAAAAGGACTAAAGGCGAAGGCACACACGCGCCTGTCAGAGAGCGGATGCGAGCGCAAGGGCGAATGCGAGGGAAGAAAGGTAAGGAGAGAAGGAACTGTGTTGCGGAACTCTGCCGCAGTAGTACCAACAGCTTCTGCCACTGCAGAGAAGAAAGTTTACCTCTTTGTTTAGTTTTAATGCGTTAGCATTAGAGCGGCCATTATCGCAAAAAGCATCCGCAGTTATGTGAAGCCTCGGTTGGCAGGAGGCAAAGTGGAGAGGAGGAAATTCAGGGGATAGTGAAGAGACGGTGGGGAGCGACGGGTGGCGAGAGGGACAACCCGGTCGCCAATCAGAGTCGAGGGGTGGGGAGAGTGGAGAGGTGGTACTGCGTGTCACAAGGTGATTAATGGACTGGATCACCCCACCCGCTCGCGTGGTCTGAAGCCGTCAACGGCTGCTCCGTCCGGGGTTTCTTCAATGCTAACGCATACTATACAGCATGAGTCGCATTGATTGTCAGCGAATTTTTTTATTATGGCAGCATTGCGCCTGAAGGAGAAGAAGCTGTCAACGATGTACTGAAATCGGGCTGAACACGAGCTCAGCTTTGCGCCCATATCGTTAAGGTGTCGGTCCGCGAGCAAGTCAATGCGCGCTCACCTGCGACAGTCCCAGGTGCACGGAAGCCGTCTCGGAGATGTACATGATCTTGCCGTCGGGGGCCACCACGAATATGAAGCCATCCAGCGTCTGCTGGGGACAACGCACGCACACGGCAGTCAGCTCATGGTCTCAAACAAACATCATGCACGGCGCTGTTAAACTGTTTATGTTAAATCATTTTTAGACTTCAAAAGGATTTCGCCCCCATGCAGCCATAGTGTCGCTATGGTGTTTGTATTTTTAAGGATTAAGTAAGCAGTAAGTTACCCCATGGAAGAGGCGATAATAAAGGGGAGGCTTTCAGACACCGGTCTCTAGGGTTTGGTTGACTGGTATTCAGCGCTTTTTAAATGTGGTTCGCCAGGAAAATACCCAGCAATTCTGGACACAAGCGTTTTTGAACGATAAAGAGTTTATGAACGCAATTTTTTCATATATTGTAAGATTCCGCTATAACAACCAATATATCCGCAGCTCTCCCGTCGACAGGCTTACATTTTTTTTTCTTACAACCGTTTTGCTACCGCCAAAAGCTTCCCCACTGCTTTTCTAAGGCATTCATAACTGATCGATGCGAGCGATGGAAAGATTTTAAACGAAAGATTTCGGTACGCATCAGAAGACTGGATCATTACCTGAAATATTTTCATAGCAGTGCCTTACAATTTTCCAATATTAAAAAAAATTTTGTACATGAATGTTGGACATGGTTTGCTGCACAGACCTGTCGGCCACAACAGATTGCGTGCGGATAGCTCTGAGGGTGGAATTTGGTGTTTTGCTTTAACAAGTGTTGTTCAGTGGCCTTACGATGCTAGTGAACATAATGTGTTCGACTTTCGGAGGTCGTTGCAGAATTAGAACGGAGATGTTAGACAGAATACTTTTGGTGCTTTCAAAAGCGCGTGCTTATTTTTTTTTTTTTTGTGTGTCTAAAGAAGAACTCTTGTTGTCTATATTTCTTGCTTGTGATATTCCTGGCGGAAATTAACATATGTTGTGCTACTGTTAAATTAGCAAAGCCGAGAGAAATACACCGGTGGTTGACAGAGTGATAATATTTATTGTGTCTGTTAAATTTTAGGAGGCCTGAATGACTCCCTTTGCGGAGTGACACCTGCGCTATACAAGTTGATAACAAATTGAAGGCGGGGCAGACCTGAAGCAGATGAGATCCGAGCTCCTTGATGGCGCCTTCCCGACTCGAGGTGACCGGAGGACACGAACCCCAGCTGTCGCCCAGACCTGCGTGCGATGCACAGTGAATTCTTGCGTCACCTCTGCGGGCGCCTGTAAGCGAAATTCGCACGCTTTGATGGCGCCGCTCATATGTAGCCATTGGCACACCGTTTATATCGAAAAGGGAGGATAATAAATAAAAAAGCTCTGAATTTTCGTGTTTGTCTCATCGAGGTGAGTACGAATTGTCTGCGGAAAGAGTGACCAGCTGGTCGAATCGGAACAAATTAAATTAAATCGACTTTATTTTGAACATTTAAAGCAGTTATGGTGGCCATCCGGGGAAAGATTTGTGAACATAGCTCGACAAGACCAACGAGCCATTTTGGTAACGGCAGCGGCCCAGAAACGCAGATACAAGACGCATATTCATGAAAATACTGTCAAAGGCTGTTAAACATGCCGAGCAAGACTAGGCGCTGGAAAGCGCGAAGCTAAATTTGTTGTGCCCGGTGATGAACGTAAACGAGCAACATTACAATGAACGAGAGAGAGAGATTTCATTCAATACAGGAGAGATGTGTCTGATTGCTAACCTGGCATGCCACTCCAGATGAGGGCGCAGGAAAAGGGTGAAGAAAAGGGGAAAGGAATAAAATAAAAGAAAAGGTGAAAGGTGTAATCAAGCAAACACAATACTAGTGAACTCACAAACACACAGGATCATTACAGGGTGTTATCGGATCCATGTTCCTAACATAAACTAGTAAGGCTTTTGTCCCACGCGCAGCCGAAGAAGCGTCATTCTAGGGTCCAAGGACATGCTCCAGGCACAGAACGACGTCCAGGCGGAGTCCTAAGATACTTAGCAATGCTTGCGGTGAGTATTAAAAACCTGGGAGCAGCAGACCAAGTGTTGAAGATCGTCGTGGACAACACATGTTGACCGCAGAGGGTTGCTTGATGCACCAATTTTATGGAGAAAGTATTGTGTGCGTCCAAGTGAATTCGGTGCAGGCAGTTACGGTCACGCCTACGGGCACAGTGAGAGAGAGGGTGTAGAGAAGGCCCTTTATTCAACATCTTTAGCTCTGTGTTAGTCGCCGAGGAGGGGATGAACTTATTTTACTAGAGCCAGTTTATCGTTAACTAGTTCGAATTCAGCGAGGCACTTCATGATGGAGGCGGTGGGTTGTGGAAGGGGTGGGGGTTACATGGCTACATGCAATGCAACCCCTCCATGCTATGCACACACCATGGTTACATGCGGCATGTGTACAGGCAATAGCCAAGCTTTGCTTTCAATTCAAGGCAATTAGATCAGGCTGGGATAGCTAGAGAGAACAGTGGTAGGACCATGCGGAGATGTGTAAGATGCTTAGTTGTATTTTGTGGACTAGGTGGAGGGGACGGGAGAGGAAGTGCCTCTCTGACGTAGTCCTATAGGAGGTGCTATGACGGAGGAGCGCACACCAGCTCACTCTCGCAATAACGTTCGTAGGTTATATTCAGAATTATTTCGATTCGAGCCTGCTCTTTTATCAGATCTTCTAGTGAAAATCGCTCTCCTTACATTGCAGCCACTGAAAGCTTATTTGTTTTCTTCCATAACTTGTTTGCCATTGAAAGCTTACTTGCTCTCTGCCATTGAAATCAATGGCAGAAAACCATAGCAGCGAACGCTTCTGAGCCCCCACGGGAATAAAGAAGGAGGCCTCTACTCCATCGTTCCAGAGCCCGACAAGGACGGGGGCACACGGAAATTAAGTTACACAGTGCGTGTGTTGACTCGCAGAGTAACTGAATTTTACTCAGAAGTGATATCAACACTCTAAACCCAAACACGCCTATGTGGAACTAAAAAAAAGAAGTAAGCGCTCTTCTAGCATGCTCCCTTCTAGAAAAGAGAGTATGGTAGAAGACAGCTTATTCCCTTTTACTGCTTTGTGTTTAGAGTGCAGACAGAGTAAAACTAAGCAGCGCAAACGATGTCACTAAAACAAACAAAAATAACATATTATGCAGGAAAGATATCGGAAAAGTATACGTCCCACCCAGGAACCTGCTTCCAGCATCGTTACATGCAGGGCTCGTCTTGCACGCCCAAGACGGCGTGCAAGTCTTTGAAGTCCGTCTCACGGCAGTGGAACGGCCACTAACGCCAGGAACGACCTCATCCCGACTCCTCTCTTCCCGGAGAAACAAATAAATGCCTTTGTCCAATGCGCCAAGATCAATATTTTGTTAAAATTCAAACTCCCTCTACTTTTGCAGCGGGCGTCCACACTTTGTAAACATGCTTTATGTGCGCACGCCGAAGCCGAGTCTCCCAGCGGCAGTGCAAACGTGAACTCTTCGACTGAGGAGAAGAGATGGGAGTGAGAGAGGGGGAGGGATAATGAGAGGGAGACGGGATTCGTTCCAAAGACGCGGAACGTGCCCGCGCATCGAAAAGCGCGCGAAACATTCCCAGAGTGGCGCAAGGAAAAACGCGCGAAAAGAACACAAATGCGCACGCATTTCATCCCGCCTTCCACGGTTACGCCCGCGTTTGTGTATATACCTAGCAGCAGAGTTCGGTGGCGCGAACCCGAGAGGGCGGAGGCGGCGTTGAATAAAAACTGTGCCGGATTAAAAGCGGCTCTCAGCGAGGCCGTTCTCCGCTAAATGATCCATTAGCGCTCAGCGCGGATTGAGATGCAGTGTGCTCGAGCGAAGGCGTGATGAGGTGAACGCGGCTATGCTGAGGTCCTTTGGAACGAACGGTTGTTAAAGTGGACTAAGTGGAGTTGGGGATCCGTTCGTAATCCTCACCTTGAACGTTTGCCGATATGAACCAACGCCGTGTAGGAATATCAACAGCAGCGCTTTGATTAGAGGTGGATTGCGCGGAATTAGCGCGCGTTTGTAGGTGACGTCACAAGTGGCCCAGCGGAGCAACGCGCCCACCTAATCCATTGCGAGAGAGCTCACAGATGTAGCCGGGGACACGGAATCAAATGGCCAAAGCGCAGGTTGGACTCAAAAGGTGAGCTGAAAGCGGGAAAGCGAGTATAGATCGGAGCAGTGAAGTGCGGTAGATAGGCGCTTTTGTCCCATTATCTTCACCTGGTGAAAACTCGGTGAGTCAGTTCCAAAGTTAATTTAGAAAGCACGGTTATAAAAAAAGAACAATTAAAAGAACTCAATAACAAACGAATAGCTGAGCTTTGTGATCAATGACATAAAGACCCAATAATGCGCATTGGCATTGTAATCATTTTCACGAAAATCTTGGCGTTTTACCTATGAAGAGCAAATTAGAGTAATGTTCTGCAAGCTCTAAAGCAAAGCTTGTGCTCGTAAATTTATTAACAAGATAAGATTGTTCAGTTCACAGCCCATTCAGGTACTAATTTCTCGGCGTGTAGGTCTGCGATGTGAAGTGACAAAGCGCCTGAAGAAGCTCGGATAAAACTTCAAAATATGTGAGGCAATGTGATGGAGTGGTAGTTGAGATGTGCACGCTATACGTTTTATGTTATCTTTTATTGATGATAGTTCTGTTTCTCTTTTATTGACGCCGATGTTTCTTCCATTGACGTACACATTGTACATTTAAGGCCATAGTACCTAACCGAGCGGTATGGTGTTTACAATTCTTGAGTAAATAATGCTTAAGGTTAAGCGTACGTCTTCATATTGACTAGCTCTTTTTCTTTGTCGAGAAAAGAAAAAAAAACTGTATGCAGAACGGCGCAGCTAAGGACGTCATCATCTCTCTCGCTAAATTATACTCCTGGAAAGCTCCCTTACTTTAAGGGCCCGAAATCGGAGTAAGCCAGCAAGCTTTGCATGCCCTGCTTGCAAATGTTCGCGATACGCTAACATTCTGTCGCAATTCACCGAAGTTCGGTTGAACATCAATGCTTACCTCGATAAAAAATTTCGACATATATAAGTCAAATAGGCTTACTGTTTAAACTTGTGTCTCCGATAGATGCGGGCACAAACCACCTCCGGCAAATGCGCGTATATTTCAAAATTAGTATAGGATGCATGCGCAGAATTTATACTCAGTGCACACAAGGCTACGATGCTCTGCATTATGCCACACCGCATATCACGTGGCATAGTAGATAATTTTTCGAGACGACATGGTGACAGCAAAAGGTGCAATATCACGTTACTGAGTAGTAGAGTTAATTTTTACTGTTCAGAGGCACAGAATGCCAGTAATGGCGTCCGATCACATCGCCGCTCCACCTCGCAAATCGCAAACTTGCAAAGCGGCGAATTCGCTACACTGAATAATTAAAAATGTTGCATTCATAAACTGGGCAGAGATTCCTTTTATTTCATTCATAAAACGTAACCAAAAGTGGATATCTCATAATCCGTCTTAAACTCTCTTCCCGGAAGCACAAGTGCCTTGTTTTCTTTTTCAACGCACACTGCCTGCTATAAAACCTGCAGCACTTGGACACAGGCAAGAATTATTACACATACATCAGAGAAGCAAGGAAAAAGAAAAGAAGGAAGAAAAAGTAATGATGGAAAGCAGAACTATATAACCAGCATTCTATTTTCTTTTAATTTTCTTTTTTGGGGCTGAAAAGCGAAGGGGGGTCGGGGGGGGGGGTATAGGCGGCCACGGCAGCCTGACTATGGCGAGATGCAGGACTCATTAGACTCGTCGCCCTTCAGATACGTCTTGCGATAGCTTCCCTCACATAAAAGCTAAAATTTGCAGATTTGCTGCACATGTTGCAGACATGTAATCTCATCGTTTGCGCCTGCGATTGCTGGACGGTTTTCGTCGTCTCTCTTTTGGTCTCTTTTTTTCTTCTTCAGGGAGCTCCCATAGACGAGGAGGAAGGGTATTCTTTGTTGAGGTTAAGAAAGAGAATGAGAAGCTCGCGAATTCTATTGTAGCTATCTTCTTTTACTTGCTTCCCTCCATCTTCCTCCATATGCTCACCTGAATATCATATATGTTCTATCCTCCTGCCTATACACAACCATGTGTTCAGTGCAGGCGTATGCAGACATGCATATTATCTCCATCTGAGCTCTGCAGTGCCGACGAAACATCGGTGAATGTCTAGCACAAATGCCCTAGAATAAATTTCCGCATTAAAATCACACACCTCCATTGTTCAGCTCAATTAAAGGCGCATACACTTCCAAACAACGTCACGTCCGTGACGAAAGCTTGCGTGTTGCCCACGGGACATTTTTTACTGTTTTCCCTTTCGCGTTGCGCCTAACTGAGGATGCCTTTAATTTGAAGTTTACACTTATTTTTTCATTTACCTGCAAATTTATTTGCTGTCTCACTTTCTTCCTGTTTAATTCCGCCCATCGATTCGAGCGGTACCGCTACAAAAAAGAAAAAAATAGAGAAAACACCATGGCTATCGTTTTCACCCCGTTATTTATCGCGGCCACTCCATTCCAGCGTATATTGCGATCCTAATAGCCTTTTAGGCCGGGTCCAAAGGCAAACAGCCAAACGAGCATCGGAGCCGATGAAGCCATAGCTATCCCCCTGTCCGGCGACGCGACTACATAACGAATGCCGCTAAACATATCGAGCCCAAATTACTGGGTACGCTTTGCCGCGTAGAGCGAGACAATGCCGGTGATGACGGTCGGCCGGCTGGCTCGGGCCGAGCGAAGCGAAGATGGCTCGACTCAAAGCAAACAAGAACAAAGGCTGAATACGGAAGAGAGAGAGAGAGAAGAAAACCAGCGCCAACTCAAATATATTATGTCCATCCGCGCGGGCTCTGTATGGGCCTGCTGTGCATTTGGGAGCGACAAGGGAGAAAGCCGATGGCTGCCTCATGCGCGCACAGCGCTGACGCAAAGCCTGAAATATCCCCTGTTTGTTCAAAGGGGAAGGGGAAGAGGAAAAAAGGGGGAGGGGAATGGAAAGTATGCAGCTCGCGAACCCGCCGAACGGATTGCGCTTACAAAAGGAGCTTCGTGTAATGTCCGCGCAGCTGGCTTCGCGGACTGTGGACTGCTGCTCCGTTTAATGGTGGCCTCTCGGTTATAGTGAAGTGAGGCTCGCTGGACGTCTCGCTTAACTTTTTTTTTTTAGAGCGCAACCTCTACTTCACGGTCTTCTTCAGTTCTCTCACTTCACGGTCTTCTTCACTGAAGATTCTCAAGGAATCTTCAGTGGCCAGAACTTAAAACTCGAAGAAGAAATCTGAGATTAAAATTTTTGCACAACATTTTCTATTCCAAGACTGGCATAGACGGATCAAAATATTTGAAGCCGCCTTTCTATGTCTCGAAGCGAAAAGCTTCATGAATTTCCTTTTAAAGGTGACGTACTCCGTTATTCGTTTTTTCTGCGAACAGTTCGCGAATGGAATGCTTTGCCGCCACATATTGTTAATGTTCTACCTAATGATGCCTTTTTTCACGCGTTAAGTGCATGATTTCTTGTTTTTTGAATGTGAAAGTGCCCCCTGCCGTAATGCTGAAAGGCGATGCAGGTACCAAATAATAACAAAAGAGCTGCAAACGCCATTTCATTGCTGAAGCCTGACCTATGGATAAATAAAATGAATATTGCCGCGACCGGATTTTGAGCCCGCGTTAGCGCGAACAGATCAACTTCGCTGGCCACTGCACGAGAGCACTACGCCATCGGCGCAGCCGGTGACGCCTCGAGTTAAACTACAACAAGCTCTCGCCCTGTGCATCACAGAGTTTCTTACTACTACCTAGAGGGAAAGCTGGCGGCGCTGCACTTCAGCCAACATGGACGCTCAAAGCATCATGGGGCGGTGAGCTACTTGTTGCGGCACAGTCGTAGTTTTTCGGGAACACAGAGTGGCAGTACTAAGGCGTTTCATTCCGAAAACGTAGTTCGTGTGTGCGCAGACGACTTTCGCGCGAACGCAGTGTGCAAAAGCCATAGTAGTGAAGACGCGACGACACACGACGCCAATAAAAGGTTTTACTCTTCCGAAATGCCACTAAAAAACCTCTTAAAGTATCTAAACAACAACATTTTTTTTGAAAACATATTTACTTTTAAAAGTGCGCCTGTTAATTACGAAATATTAGTTTTTTTAGTGTTCATCACTTGGCCAATAGGAAAGCTAGTCATGTCTTATTTTAGACAAACTTTGCACTTAAATGCTTTTCTGCTCGTTTGTTGCAATCATTAGACAAGATATTGAATGTTAGGACGTTTGTAGGTATCAAACAGCTTTATTTTTCTATTATTTTTTGGCAAAAAGTTGCAGTTCCGCAACAAGTAGCTCACCGCCCCATGATGCTTTGGGCGCCCATGGTAGCTGAGGTGGTCACGTGGGGTCTCCATGCAAACTCCCATAGACGGCTTGCCAGCTTTCCCTCTAGGTAATAGTAAGAAACTCTATGCTGTGCATGGCACACCGTCGTCTTCATCAACTTCCGATCTGCGGCGCGAATAGATCAGATCAGCTTAACCTCAGTCTAATATCGTCGCCAGACGTGCCTACTACCCAGCAAAGAAAACCACGAGCCAACCAGGCTAAACACATGCTTTCAGATGTCCACTAGACTTGAATATGTTAAAACCGTACCAATTTTTTTCTGTGTTTCTCGTACTCCGAAACCTTCTACTTCAGAAACGGGGTTCAGATTTGCGGTTAAAATTACGGAATATTAAACGAACATGGAAGCAGTGAAAACACGCACCGAAAACTCAGAAGTGCTTTTAAAAGTATGCCGGCGCAAAACATTTCTGCAAAGGAAACAAAAAAGTAATTCTTAAAAGATTCTGAATATTTTCATACCGCTGGCTATCAGTTCACCTGATTGCGGGAACCAAAAAAAAGTAGGCAGTAGAGGTTAAAGTCCATATTTTGCAGTCTTTCCCGAGTCATTCTTGCGCCCTTTTGCCATTGGTCATTTACAACTTTTAATGCAAACACACCAGTTGATGCTTGTCGCTATGCTTATCCGTTCTGACAACACAGGCGGCAACTAGGAGAGCGGTGATAAAGAGGGAACGATATGTGCAGGAAAATAACTCTGCAAAATACAGTCCCGGTTCTTCACTTTAACATTTTATTCTCCATTATCATCATCGTTGTCATCACAGTAACGACAGAACAAAGTCCTCTCCCAGCTAAGTCCAGTCACCCATCTATTCAGCTACCACCCATGTGCACCGTAAACGAGCAATTTTCTTTTTATCGCAGTTCCTCGAACCGATTCGCTGTCATTCTTTGCTGCCTTTTGCACTTCAGGTAAAGTTTTACGATTTTGTTCGATAATTCGACACTTAAAGGTGCACTGAAGAGGATTCTGAACTTGTCTTTTTGCCGCGGGAACTCGATCTATACGTTCCTAGCATTCTTAGAAACAGTGACTTATTGCCCTGTGTGGCCGATTTCCCCAATTAAATCGAATTAACGTCCGGCTCCCGCCTTTCTTTTTGAATTCTCCCTCGTACGGTGGGCGGAGTCGACCAACGCGTGGAGCGCCTTTCACCCAGTCCCGTGGAGGCTTTGCTTTCGCTTTATTTTGTTTTTTAGGTTTCCATGAATAAATAGTTTCATTCGCAGATAATATAGCCGCAAAATAAGCCCGAAGAAATAAAAATACGCGCGGACTGTTTGCTGCTACGGACTACTACGCATAACTCCGCCGATGGCAGAGCGGCAAGCCGCCACGGGACTGGGGGAAAGGCGCTCCACGCGTTGGTCGACTCCGTCCACCGTACGAGGGAGAATTCAAAAAAAAAAAAAAAAGGCGGGAGCCGGATGTTAATTCGATTTAATTGGGGAAATCGGGCACACAGGGCAATAAATCGAAGTTTCTAAGAAAGCTCGGAACGTGTAGATCGAGTTCCCGCGGCAAAAAGACAAGTTCAGATTCCTCTTCAGTGCACCTTTAATGAAGCCGGCCTTGCCGCCGCGCGGCTACGCAACGCATGCTGAGCACCTGTCTTCGCAAGCCTGTAATAAAGAGGAATACAAGTTGCACAAACTTCACGACACTTTGAGGAAATGATCGTTGAAGTTAAGATTTGGAGAATTTGTGTGAGCGCGCCAGCCAATCATTTTGATGAATCGAAACGTATTTCAAGCATTCAAATAGTTTTTAAAGGCATTTATTTAAAAAAAAATTAAAACTCCAGTAGCGTATTCGGCAGTTGCAATGAAATGGAGTAATTTCGTGCTAAGTATTTTGTATTCATCACTGCGGAATACGTAAACTGGGCGACTTCGTCTTCGCTTTTGTGTACTTTTTTCATGCAAACACATGGTGGACACACTAGTGGCATACGACTCGTGAAACGAAGCTGCAGATATGAGCCTCACTAAGGAAGCCTTCCAGCCAATGGTACCGACTGATCTTTATGATCTTGCAGTTAATCCGTGGTTAATCCAGGGCACTAACCATGGGATAGGTGCAATCGGTCGACGCTACTGAGGGCCTCCTTTGAGGCATATTCGCCATTTCATTCTTGAGTTATGTCCAACAAGGACGTTGGCATATCACGGTGCCTTCTCGCTGAAATGTGTGCAGCATATTTCTTCTGAAGCACATTTAGCCTCGACTTCCTGCTTAGACTAAGAGTGAGGAAACCGCGCCAACCAATACATTCGACTACTGTTCAAGCCAGCTTCGTCATCGCATCAAACTAAACCACATGTAGAATCCCAAAACTTTGCAAGTGACAGAATGGCATTGCGGAGTTTCGCGAGCCGCATACCTTTAGAATTGGAGTGTTTCAAGTTTCGCGAACAAAAATTGCGTAACTGTCTGCCGGCCAAAAAGGTGCAATTTTAAGCCAGAAGCAGCTACTCCGTTAATGCTTCCCGAAAAGCACGCTGAACGAAAAGATGCGGTGTGCTGAAAGTCATTTTGGTGAAACAGATTTGCGTTTTACAGAATGTGGTTTCGTCGGAGGATTTCGCGAAAAGCTCGTTTAACTGAAAACTCCGTTCAAGCGACGTTCATTGATCACAGTGTACGCTGGTGTCACATTACGCGGCTTCCGCGGACGCGCCGGTCAGTGTCAACAACGGCGCTGGGCAGCTCTCGTGTTTGTCCCCGAATGTCGGTCGTTTTGTTCTGTACACACAAGCGCGCGCGGTGCCGACGGGCGATCGTCGCTGGACTCCAGGCGAAGGTAAGGAGGCAGATATGGAGAGAGAGAAATGCTGAAAGAAGGGGATGAGTTCCGTCGATGCAGATAGCAGACGCAGCCGTACCAAGAGTGAGAGGGTGGAGAGATGATGAAGGTGGAGAGGAGGGAATAAGAGCGGGGGCGGCGGATCGCCGCCTGCTCTGTTTGCGCTGCCAATTTGATGGGCTCGCGATGCAAATGAATCCCGCTTGCTGCCTTCCCATCTGGGCGTCCCGAGTTCGCCGCCCGCTGGAGCCCAGTAGCGCCGCTCCACGGCTGCCGTCGCAGAAGACGAGATGCAGCGCAGCGCGCTGCACTCCGCGGCTCATGCCGTCTTTGGCACCGGTTATTATTGAATTGAATTGAATTGATTTGATTTATTTTCATGTAATACACATACATGAGGAGATGGGAGAAAAAGCCGCTATAATGCAGCTTGACTAGGCTCCCATCCTCTATACAAGAGCAGAGCATCAGCAACTAATATACATGTCAGTGAGGCAAACAAATATATGCTTCAACTGCAACCAGTAAAAAAGAAAGAAAACAGTTAAAAAAATAGGCATTAGCAAATGCCCATAGTCAAACTGTAAAAAAAAAGTGGTGTATTATGTACCAATAATAAAGTTTTTCAGACAGACAGAGGCATGCTCTTGGGCTCATTGTTCCTCCTCTATTCTTCGCGTCTGAACAGCTCCAATGCTGCTTCCTTGCAAGGGCTAGTCAAAAAAGTAACTGCCGTATCCCTATATAAAAAATCGGTGAGGGGTTTAACGTAGTTAGACTGAGTAGACGTGTCAAAGCAAGTGTTCATTCTTCAATTGGAGCGGGCACTTAAGCTCCGCCTTGAGGGCATGACACCAGAGCGTAATGGGTTAATTCCCATATATGCAGAATTTGTCCTTCTCTACTTAACATTCGTAGATACTGGCGAGTCCTCATATACCACTACCAGCGCAGTGGCGCAGCGGTTAAGAGATCTGCCACTGCACTGACAGGTGGCTGTTTCTATCACAGCCGTCGGTACGGATTGTGAAACCCATGTTGCTGTTCCCGAGCAACCTCTCGTGACCAGTCATTAATTTAACTGCCACCTGCCTCCTATTGGCTACAGCTGGCGCGGCGCTCCCTCGAACTTAACCGAGTAACGCGGGTACGCTCGGGATAGTTCGGAGCACGGGACAAGACAAGACAAAATTCTTGCTCGGGGTTGGTAAGTTTGGAGCGGTGCTTTCGCAGTAACCGCTGAATCTCTATATACATTTGCAATGAGAGCTCGGACGCGCACAGTGCTGGTTGTCCGAGTCTCATGTAGCCGCACTTGTTGCGCACCACCGGCATCGAAGGCGGCCGAGGTATGAGCTGTACGTGGAATGCTGTGGCCGTAGCAATTCGTGAAAGCTTTGAGAGGAAGAGTTAATTTCACATCATTGTTGTATAGTTTCGGTATTCAAAATCTGATCGAAATTTCAACTATCCTAAATCTGTAGGCGGTAATGGAGAGTAACTAAGTCGAAATTTCGAGATAAGAGTATGTGACAGAAACGGGACAGAGTAGAAAGACTCGCTAACTTATCGCCATCCTCAGAGCTGATAACGTGACAATAGCCGTACCTCCCTCCCTCTCGCTTCCAAAAGCTCTCACTCTCAAGGCCCCCCTTGATCACGTGACTTCAGAAAGCACATTCTCGAGAGCCCTCAGCTCTTGGCCCACATGCGCAGCCTTTTGTAAAAAAAAAAAAAAAAGAACTCTATAGACCCGTGCTGTGGGGCCCTACACCAGTCCAGACGCTGGCACACACAAGCACAGGATATTTGACCGCCGGCGATTCAAATGAGCTGAACTGCATGGCCCGTAACCGAGCTCAGTGACATGCGAGATTTTTTTTTTTTTATAAAGGCCGCACCATCCAGTTATCAAGGAGGTCCACAGCTGAGGGGGGGGGGGGGGGTCTAGCTGATTCAGCGGGCTGAGATAATAGGATAGCGATCATTGATTAAGATAGCCGACGGTGACGCCCGGGTGGTTTATCCCACGGAGAATGCCTACAAACATATATCCCGGAAACAAAGAGAAATCCCCGGTATACCTTGACATACACTACCACTAATGGGACACTGTTGAGAATGCCCTTTATGCGGTACAGATTTTCATCATGCATGGCTAAGGTTTCAGGAAGGCAACGCTGTCTTTGGACAGCAGACTAGTGCTGCAACTTACGGCAGCGTGATATTCTACTCGGTAGCCACGCTGTTAAAGGGTAGTCCAGTTTCGTAAAAGTTCCAGTTCGTTAGCTTTAATCAAAATATACCTCCTCAGTCTGGGAGCGCAAAATAGTTGTTCTTTATAGCTTACCTTCGGGCTCTGCTGGTCTCTGTGTGTTCAAAAACATTCAAGAGCGCCTTATGAAGCATATTTAAATAAATGCATACACAGCACAATACATATTGAGACAGAGCTGGAAAAAGAACAGAACCCGTTCCGCGGCCTATCGTCTCGGCTTCCGTAGAGGCATCCAGCTGACAGCTGTTCCGCACCATCTGTTCCTACCTTTGTTAATAAAACCAGAGTACGTAAAAAAATACCTTTAAACAAAATTGCATATAATCTAATGGTAAAGCGCAAGAAGCTTGGCAGTCATTTGGCCGCCGGGAGTTGAAAGCTGATTTGTGAAAGTCACCAACTTTGAAGCAGGGTTTGATTCATAGCGCACTCATGGCGCGGACGGTCCACTTTTAATCATGCATTTCTTGAACTACATTCGTCAAAAATTGGGTTTTCCGTGAATTTCCTATGTAAAATTTCTCTGTTCCCGCTTCCATAGTTGAGGTGGGCTCAGAGCTCCTTAATGGCTACATAACACCTGAAACACTGACTACGCGGGAGTACAGTGAGGGCTGTTTGACTTCTAATGACGCGTAGGCTGCAGGAAGGATGCGTTTTTTTTAATAACACCGTGAAAAAAATCACAGGACAGTTACGAGTGAAAATGGGTTTCCCTCATACACTTGCCCATGGTGCTGACGCCGACGATGACAGCTAGAAATGAACAACCTACAGTCGGATACAACTTAAGAACTAAGCGGCCTTTCCCGGTCCAAGGTCACCCTTCCAGCCAATGGCGTCGGCCGATTTGCATGGCCGCCCTTCTAGCGTGACAGTGTAGAGAGCGGCGAGACAATGCATAGAGAGGGCTATCTTGACCATGGAGGGGAAAACTATGATGCCCTTTCATGTGCCACTCCCTGCATTGTCGCGCTAGCAGGCTCAGGAGATTCCACCGACGCCATTGGCTGGAGCGGGGTGCTTTGACGGGGAAAAGCTGTTTCGTTCTTGAGTTGTACAAGGCTATAATAAGAGTTAATGCTGCAAAACATATGTGGATTGTAATATGCGCAGGATATGACGACGAGGGAAGGGAAACGTAGCAGGGGGCGGCAGAATGTTTGGTGGGCGGGTGAGATTAAAGGTGCACTGAAGAGGAATCTGAACTCGTCTTTTTGCCTTGGGAACTCGATCTACACGTTCTGAGCATTCTTAGAAACTTCGATTTATTGACCTGTGTGGCCCATTTTCCTAATTAAACCGAATTAATGTCCGGCTCCCGCCTTTTTTTTTTTTTAATTCTCCCCCGTACGTTGGGCGGAGTCGACCAACGCGCGGAGTGCCTTTCACCCAGTCCCGTGGCGGCTTGCCGCTCTGCCACTGGCGGAGTAATACGTAGTAATCCGCAGAAGCAAATAGTCCGCGCGTATTTATATTTCTGCGGGCTTATTTTGCTGCTATATTACCTGCGAATGAAACTATTTATTCACGGAAGCCTAAAAAACAACATAAAGCGAAAGCAAAGCCTCCACGGAGCTGGCTGAAAGGCACTCCACGCGTTGGTCGACTCCGCCCACCGTACGAGGGATAAATCAAAAATAAAGGCGGGAGCCGGATGTTAATTCGATTTAATTAGAGAAATCGGCCACGCAAGGCAATGAGTAGAAGTTTATAAGAATGCTCGGAACGTGTAGATCGAGTTCCCGCGACAAAAAGGCGAGTTCAGATTCCTCTTCAGTGCACCTTTAAGGAGTTTGCGGGGATAGGGTGGCGGCAACTGGCAAAGGACAGGGTTAATTAGAGAATATGGTTGAGGCCTTTGCCCTGCAGTGGGCGTAGTCAGGCTGATGATGATGACGACGACGTCGATATTAGCGAGACGGCCCTGAATCCATTCCTTGGACAAAGCATTTCGCATTGGCTCACGCGCTATAGCTAGCAATGAACAACACGTGCATCTGTCGGGCGCAACGGTGTCGACTCACCCACGTGAACTGCCTGCGCGCAGCCGATATGGAAATACGCGTAGGCGTCGGCGCTGTGCGTGATCGCGCATGGCGCAGCCGCCTTGCGTCACAAAAGGCGAAGGGGGGAGGGGAGGACCCTCGCGGAACCAAACTTGGCGACGCTCCGGATGCCACGGACGGCAAACTTCACGCTGTCGCGCAGCGATCGCGCGACGCTGTAGTGCACACACGGTTGCGGAGAGGACTGGCATTTCGTGATTTATGCGGGCTGAGTTGTCGCCTGAAGTGCGATTCCTAAAAAAAAAAAACGAAAAGAAAGAAAGGAATAAATCGGAAAACCCGTTTCATTGCATGTGAACATGGTTTCTGAAAGGGAGCCTCAGAGTGGGGTGCAAGTCTGGTTGCGCTGTTCAAATATGGGGAAGGCCGAAATGCTATCGTTGGGGTCGCTATTATACCAAACTTTGAGATTCGCTTTTTCAGCTAACTCAGCTGCATGTCGGTAGCTTTAACAAAGAAGCATGTTCTTAGGGCCAAACCTGAGGTTTATAGTTGTTCATTGTACGGTATAATTTACAGAGCCGTTACACACTCTTGACCATACCCGGAAAATCTGCACAAAAGAATTTTTCAACGGGAAACAGTTTATGAACGTAATTTATCATATGTTGTAAGATTTCACAATAACAATCAATACATCCGCAGATCTCCCCTCCGCAGGCTTGCATTATGTTCTATTAACGTTTTTGCTACCGTCAAATCTTAACCACACGATGCAAACGATGACAACGTTTAAAAGCAAAATTTTACTTCACGGGCGATTACCTTGAATATCTGCATAACAATATCTTACAATATTTCAATATTAACCATTTTTATCCCAGAATGTTGGACGTGGCACACGACGGTTTTGGGAGATCAATAGGCTCGCCGCAAATAACCAGGATTTTTCGTGTTCCGCATGGACAAATAAATTGTCCGCATTTCTCAGCTTTGGCTGCTGTTTTTTCAGCCTCTTTGCTAGGAAGGTGACGCCGCATGAACATTAAAAACAATTTTCTTTTATATTGTTTTGTTTCTAGATTTCCTTACAAAACACAGAAACCGAACAGACTGCGCGGTAGCAGGTGAGGCACGAGGCTAGCGTTGACGATTAATCTCGTTTTTCTGAGATTACACCATAGAGGAAGGCTGGATTGTCTTTTATACCAGTCACTTGTAACCAGCTAACCGGAACTGTACGAAGCGCAACCATGGACAGCAGTTCTCGCATACGGGCATACGGGGAAGCGTGGAAAGGCTTTGGGCTTTTCAAGCCGTTGTCGCTATCCTCTTGAGTGCAGGCTGTGGCTATCCTTTTGAGTTCCACGGCCTTACATTTATTAAGGCGAAGGCCTTTAATGCCTCATCGCTGTTGAGAGAAGGTTGTCAGCAGAGGTGTCACGCTTTTCGGTTATTCGGAATGTTAATGACGTCAGAGTGCGCGGATTCGAAGTAATGAGGTCACGCACGGATGCCTGACGCCCCCTTTTGGAGCAGACAACTAATAAAATAGTTGTCGTCCGCTCCGACAGGGGGCGTAAGGCGTCCATGGGTGACCACATTATATACCTCATTACTGAGAATAGAGCCATGGGTACAACCCATGGCTCTTAGGATTACTTAGGATTCACTTTTTAGAGGGCGCGGCTCTCTAATAGCGGTCGAATTTAGGACTGCTGGTCATTTTTTTCGCGCCTCTAATTTGTCCCTGCCGCTGCTCGTCGCATCAGAGCATGAGGAGAGATCTTTGCTCAAGTCCACCGTCCACACCTTTCTATTTATTTATTTATTTCAGATACTGTCAATCCCATTGGGATTTACTGTCAATCCATTGGGATTCTGCAGTACTGTAAAAGCCCGAAGGTATTCTGAGCTCAGGCGAACGAAACAGCCAGGCTCGGGCTTGTAGAAGACAGCCATTTTGTCATTACTCGCTCACGCGTCGCATAATGTCGTGATTATCAACCAGCGTTTAAGGTAAATTTGGCTGACCTGTATTTTTCATTTTTTTCATCTGCAAGGCCGCGCACTCCAAAAAGCAGTTGTAGCAGGGTTGAGTTCGCATGCATTCAAAGTGTGTGTGTGTGTGTGTGTGTGTGTGTGTGTGTGTGTGTGTGTGTGTGTGTGTGTGTGTGTGTGTGTGTGTGTGTGTGTGTGTGTGTGTGTGTGTGTGTGTGTGTGTGTGTGTGTGTGTTTTGTAGGAAATGCAAGTAAAGACCGTGACACTTGTGGTAAGGTAATACGTCTACTTAGGGCAGGTAGTGACCGTTGATCTGGATCACGAGAGGGAAATACTAGAAGGATAACAATGTGGTGGAGCGCACTTACGGCAGGTTCTCTCAGGTCATGAATGACAGTTTACCAATATCCATCAAGAGAAAAGTATACGACAGCTGTATCTTGCCTGCATTTACCTATGGGGCAGAAACATGGAGGCTAACGAAAAGGGTTCAGCTTAAGTTAAGGACAACGCAGCGAGCTATGGAAAGAAATATGGTAGGTGTAACGTTAAGAGATCGGAAGCGGGCGGAGTGGGTGAGGGAACAAACGCGGGTTAATGACAACCTAGGAAGTCGAAATCAAGAGGAATAAATGGGCTTGGGCAGGGCATGTAATGCGAAGACAAGATAACCGCTGGTCCTTAGGGGTAACGGAATCGATTCCAAGAGAAGGCAAGCGTGGCAGGGGGCGGCAAGAAAAATGAAAGAAGAGAAAAATTCGATCGTTTAGGATTTTTTGTTTAAGCTGTCCCCTTGAACAAAGAATGAGGCAGATTTTTCGAGAAATATTATTTTACCTTCCGCAAGTAAACGGACACGTGAGAGACATGGGAAAAACGCTGCTAACGAATTTGCACCCAAGCCAGCTGTCGCCAATATTGAATCCACTCTTCAAATCAAAATAAGATTTGTAAAAGTTCGTTCAGGAATCGGGTATACAAAGTCTGAAACATATAACGGAACAGAGCTATGCAAAAACTGTTGCTTTCAATGAGTACAAAAACCTGGATTATATTCGAACGTGTTTTTTTTTTCTTTTCCACAGGATTCCACCCATCGCCAGTTTCAATGAGTCATGTAAGTTGTTTTGTTTTTTTTATCACCGAACTGTTTAAACTGATACAGACTTCAGCATGGATAAGTTGGGCTATTATTTGGTCATACTTTTAACAAAGAAACTGTTAAACGGCGGCGGCGAATGGATTCCTCTCACGATTTTCCGCTCCTTGATTGCTTCTCTTAAACAGGCTGCTGTCGAGAGTCCGTTTTACCATCTGCACATCCCTGAGCATCTTGTGGACACCGCAAGCGTCAACACAAGGACTTCGAGGCTATGCGTCCGCGGGCGGAGCGTCGCTACACACACTCCTCGGATCAAAGGCGATGATAGGAACGGATCGATGTTGCAGCATCCTCCTGATGCGCGCCTGCACTCCGAACGGGTTGCACCAGCCGGGGTGCCCCCTGGAGGGAGTGAGCGGCGGAATTCAGAGCAGCTCGCACGGGCGTGGTCTAGCTAAGGGATCGATCGGCGCCGCCCACAAAGGATGGAGCCACTTTTTGCGGCGCGCAAGACGGGAGCGCGCATGTCGACGGAGTCACCCGGACTGTGTGCCGGCTTGCACAACCATGCGGTGCGTCATCTCAAGCACTGCGTGATTCCGATTTCCTTTTGTACATGCAATGTCTAGGGTATAGCTGTGTAATTTCGCATGCGTTGTGACGAAGATAAGGTTTATTTCGTAAAGAAGACGATGGGGTTTGTCCCAATAGTATGGCTGCATCCATGGCTGCTCCGTTTCTCCCAATAAATCACCATTTTACACTTTATTCATTGTAGATACGCTCCGGACCATAGTTACGCTCAGGACCGGAGCCATTACAGTGGGAAGTGATTATGCAAGTTCGACTAAAGCATGCTACTTTCTTGTTCACACATTGTTATATTAAGATCGAACTTAAAAAAAAAAAACTGGAGTGGTAACCATAGATGGTCTACGGCTTTTGTATTGAAAAACAAAAGCAGTAATTTTTCACCCCAAGGGTAAGCAGCTATCTGCCGATTACGATCTTCTATTTAGAGGCACAAAGATTGAGGTGGTCGAAATTATAAAGGTATTGGGCGTTTTCTTTTCCAAGACGTTGCAATGGGATGACCACGTAAACCATATCTTGCAGCAGTTATGTTCCATAACAGGTATACTCAATCGAAATCGTTATGTCTTTCCAATGTCTGCAAAACTAGCCATTTATTATGCCTTATTTTCTTCCTACATAAAATATTCTCATTTAGTCTGGGGCACAACAACCGACAAAAACCTCAGTAGTCTTTTAAGGATGCAAAAAAAGGTTTTACGGATCATTAATAATTTGCCTAAGTTTACTCAAGTAAACTTATCTTCAGAAATCTTAAGGTCATTCCAATAACTAAAATGTATCATTATAAACTCCTACGCGAATATAAACTCAGCATCAAGGAAAATCAAAGGCTGTTTTTGGACATATCGAACTTAGAATTAATAGGCAATGCGGCCTATAATACGAGGACAACAGACCGTTGGAAAGTGCCAAAGTGCCGTACGAACTATGGGCTTCACAGTCTTAGGAATAACCTGCCTCGATTACTAAATGAACATATTAAAGCAGAAACAGATATTTTAGAACTAAATTTCCGGAATTACTAATTTGCATGTCCCAATACACACTACGCATTTCATAAACAAAACACCTTGTAGAGATATTTCGCCACTGTTTCATTATAACTGTTTTTATTCCCCGACCGTGACATGAGCTTGTCGCCATATCACTCATAAAAATGTCAAGTTGTAATTTTGTTTGTTTCAGTTTATTTCTGTACATGTTGTTCTGTACATTTCTTTTGGATTGTGTTCTTCGTTGCCGTCAATGCCAGGGGGACCAAGATTTTTTTCAAGCCGTAAAAGAACGGCTTCTCTTCTTGGCCCCTTTCACAATGTGTTCGTCATGTTGTGAAGAACAAATAAAATGAATGAATGAATCTGCTGAGCAATCACAACAGTAAAAAAAAAAACAGCTTTTTAATGTTTTACTGACTCAAACGGCTTTAAGGCAGAAACAAACATTCTTGACTTTATGATTTCGTCTGACGGTTAGCTTTTTGTTCAAGTAACAAAACACTTAAAAACGGACTACATTTGTCACGGAGGAATTCTGTGTGGCGGTCTTGAATGATGGCGAAGCTACTCTGCAGATTTAAGTTGTATCCGATTATAGGGTGCGTTTCGAAAATCTATTTAACAATGAGGATGGTCGATGGGGAACGGCGGTTCCAGTCCTGTCACGTACTACGTTTAATGCTTCTTAATGGAAGTTTTGGCATGACCCGAATGGATTACGAACTTCTATGGGGAATCGACGTGAAGACAATAATTTCTTTGATCCGAGGTTGGCTGCAACTGCATGTAACCCCGGACAAAAAATTACTTTCCTCGATATCCCCCCCTCCCCCCTCCCGCAGATTTCATGAGAAGTCGAAAACAACAGCTCCGGTGCGTAGTTCAGGAGCGAAATGTCTTTTCGATCACAAAGACAGGAATTAAACGTGTAGAATGCAGTGCACACATGTATCGTTGGTTTTTAAGCAGCGAAGAATTAACGACAGCGATGTCGTTGACCGGTATGGAAGCCTTTCGTCTCAACTATACTCGATGCGAATGATGGACAAACTTTAAAAGAAAGATTTTGCTACGCGTCGGAAGAGTGGATCATTACCTTTAATATTTCCTTAACAGGACCTTACAATATTCAACAGTTGCCTCACAATTAAAACTGATATTCAAGAATCCTGAACTTGGTACGGAATTGCGTTGAAACCCTTATTGTATTCTATAGCATATGAGCCCCATGTCGCCACACCCATCCGGGCGGCGTCACAATTTGTCACCTGCAAGGTGGTAAGTGGCACCATATGGCACCATGACTGGTACATGGGAGAGCCAGCTGCGACTTGACACCAGCCCCAGTTTGCAGGTGGCAAGGTGGAGAGAGCGTAATCCCCTTCTCTACTTGTATGGTATGTGTGGTCATGCATGACAGCTCGCGGCCAGGATCGCCAGTTCGACGCAGGCTCCCTCCATAGGCTCCAGTTCAGTTCAGTGGTCTACAGCGGGACATGAACTAAGTAACAAAATTTGAACCGCTAAGGGCGTGACATTGCCGATAACATTCTGTGTACACCCTTATTTTTTGTTCTTTTTTTTTAAGGGGTGCACTGAGCACGCCATGCCCCCTGTAAGGGTGCACAGGTGAAGAGTGTTGCTGTTTCATAGTGAGATAGGGTGCGTAAGGGTCTACTGGTGCTCTTCGAATCTCTGAAGAACCTTGCAGTTGCTCGTTTAACGGGCATATAATATGATATGAACTATTCGATCTTTTCAGTGAAGTATAACTGCAGGTTTGGTGCATGCAGCTGCCACTGTGATATGCACCTCCATATCTTTAGAATTCACTGAATAACCTTAGCTCAACTCATATAATCCCCATTCATTCCCGATGGCGACTCACCTAAATGCGGTGTATAAACGCGGAGAAGGTATGCGCGTCATAGGTAAGTACAGGTCACAAGGGTGTTGTTTGTTTCTGTGTGCAACCCGCTCAGCTCAGTAGCTTTGTGCGACTCATTCCATTCACTATTTAACCTGGAATTGTTCCTCTGGCTAATAAGTCACATGCCACCATCAAGTTCATATTAGAGCGGTTTTACTGCGTGTTGGCCGCCTTAGAGGAGTTCCTTTTTATGTTTCGAATATATTGTAAAAAAGGAAAAACATGCCGTAAACATCTTGCGGGCATCAGATATGTGACTCCACTGCAGGACACAGATGAAAGACACGTTTTGGTGACATAGTTATAGTCGGGAATACCGTAAATCTGACGCATGTTGGGGCAAGCCGTTGGCAGCTTTTTGTACGGACTGTTCAGCCTCTCCCTAAGATTGCACACATCACAGAAAGGATGGGCGTATTGCGTCATTAATAAATTTCTTTACTTCTACTACTACTAGTTTCAAAGTAGTTGCTACTAGTGTAACTGCTAACAATGGAGACCTGTGAAACTGAATTCTCGGACTGTGATGAACTTACGCAGTTATTTATTAGCGATTAGCCGTTAATTCTTCACGCATCTGTTTAAAACCAAGCATAAGCTTAAACCTAACCTAAAGCGAAGCATACCTACCGTAAGCTGCTGTGAACTGAGAAAGTTACTTGTTAATGCCACTATTTTAAACCTAGCCCCTTGAAATTAACCTAACCATAAACAAATATACCACAAGCTGTCATTAACTCACACCGCAGATATAAGCTTCGGTATGGTTACCTTTCTTTCCTAAGTCATCTCAAGATTGGTGAGCTGTTGTTGAAAGCTTTACTTTTTTTTACAGTAACCTGAAGGAGATAGGTGGGGCGCTTAGCCCATGGCTCCGGTTTGCTCTGGCGCAGTCGGTAAAAGGGCGCAGCTGTAATAATGCGTGGGGCAGCCATACTTTCCCAATTTGCAGAAGGGAGGGTGTCGCGAGTTATGGGTACGAAAACTCACCTTTAATGGTGTAAATTTCTTTGCAGTGTACCATGCTTTTGGACGTATTGTTCAACGAGTGAAAAGACAAGCGATCAGCTGCCGCAACGCGTTCTCTCATCCCTGGTGAACACGTTGCGTGTATTTCTGAATATATGCACTAAAACCGACGAAGGGACCACGTGTGGCCACGAGAGGGAGCGGCGATCGCACACTGCGCCTTCTGGGAGCCTCATAAGTCACGAGCGTCGGGGGCCGGCGTCAAATTTGCCGTGAAAACAGCCGGCGGCTCCGCGGACACAGCTAGCGACGGAGAAAACGCAGCGCTAGTGGAAGAGTCTGCCTGCAGAGGCCGCTGTCGTACGAGGCAGCGAATGATCGACGCGCTTGCCCGGCACGCTGTGCAAACGAGCATCCATTCCGTTTTTGCCGCGCTGAGCGGCACCCTCCGCCTGTGGGTCATGGATATGCATGCGTTCCTTCCCTGTCTGGTCTGCCGCGTTGTGCTGGCAACTCGTGGCTTTTGCACCCTGGTTTGGCGTTTTTCCTGCCCCCAGGCGGAGAGGTGGCAGATCGTTCGCTGGGCGGCATGCCAGGTGGCTCCCCCTCGCGGTGTCCGGTTGCGGAGGGCATGGTTTCGACCTGGGTGCGTGGGTGTAGATTCGCCGTGTGCCAACATGGACATCTGGACGACCCGTCAGGAGTGCGTTGCATCGTATGTGCCCCAGCAGTCAAAAGTTTATGAACACAACAGCGGCTAACACACTTTTGTCTTGTCGCTGTCATTGCACACAGGCTGGAATAAATATATCTTCCCTGCTTGTGACTGTGCGGCTGCAGGGTGCACAATTAAATCTCTGGTAGTTGGGCCTAGATTCAAAGGAAATAAATTTCGTCACCATAGAGGCGTTTCATAAATTTATGACGGCGAGTGTGCGGGCGCGGACGGAAGGAAACTGAATACGCTTCTGTGGTTCGAGCTGAGGCATGGCGTGTGCGACAGTATAAGGTCGCGTATGAAGGCACCATTAAGTCTTGGTTTGTGTGGCGTGAATGCAGTTAGATTGGACAAGGTACATCCCTGTCTGCAGTTTGCAGAGCGTGATGTTTACTTGCATCGACTCCTGTACGTAGAGGTAGCCTGTGGAAAGCAATGATTTGAAGACTTTTTCATTTGTAGGGAATGAAAGACCGATGAGCCGCCGCGGTGGCTCAGTGGCTATGGTGCTCGGCTGCTGGCCCGAAAGACGCGGGTTGATCCCGGCCGCGGCGGCTGAATTTCTTTGGAGGAGAAATTCGAGGCCCGTGTACTGTGCGATGTCAGTGCACGTTAAAGAACCCCAGGTGGTCGAAATTTCCGGAGCCCTCCACTACGGCGTCTCTCATAGCCTTAGTCGCTTTGGGACGTTAAACCCCGTAAACCAACCAACCAACCAAAAGACCGATGATTTTGTTCTCCAATCTTCCAGCCAACACAGTCATCCAGTAAAAAAAAAAAATGATTAGGGAAAACACACCTAGAGAAGTTCTTGGAGTGAAGATGCAACCGCATCATTGTAGTTAGGAAATCGGACAGCAGTGGAAGAACCGCAACACTGCGGCGACAACAGGGACAGCACCTTGTTCTTATGTTTGTTTGTACCAAAATCTGAAGGTGCTAAAGCGTGATCAGCACAAGCTATGCTGCTCGATAGTGTAGAAAATAAATATCGGGAAACGCTGCGTTGGGGACCAAAGGGAGCGGAGCATTGTTGGGACGGGTATACAGTTCGTACTATTGGGAACAAAGATCACCAGGACCCGCGGATGGCCATCTTGGAAAAAATCAAGAAATGGGATTTGCAAGTATGTAATGCGAAAGCGGTATAACCGGTGGATTCCAAAGGAAGGGAAGCGTAGCAAGGGAGGCAGAAAGTTAGGTGGGCGCATGAGATTAACGTGGCCATACATAATTGCGCTTTTGAAATTGCAGGAACAACGCAGGAACGATACAAACACTGGAGATTGAGAAGTTTCCCGCGATATAGGGTGGCCGCAGCTGGCACAGGACAGGGTTAATTGGAGAGATACGGGAGAGGTCTTTGTCCTGGAGTGGGCGTAGTCAGGCTGATGATGATGATGGTGGTGCGCTGACGGTCGCCTCATTTTGCTAGCACGCACTGGAGAACCCAACTCCAATTTTCACCAGCACAATTTCGGTTTCAGAATACTCGCCGATAACAAAGGTATACGGTTTGGTCGACGCTGGAGCGTCCTGAGGTTTTTTGACCTTGATAGTACGTGTAGGAGTTCACCTCAACTTTTCACTTCAGGACATGTGGTCGGTCGTCCACAGACCTGTCTAGAGCACTTGAACACCGTGCTCCGCTGTGTTCCACGTCCTGTCTATGCTCCTAGAGCATATATAGGGACACTACATGCTCCAGTACGTGAGCGACGTCTAGCTGGCCGTATGGTTGAAAATAGCGCATCTCTCAGCATGGTCTGAGCATAAGACATGTACTATCTCTGACCACGCGCTCCCACTAGACGTCTTTAGCACGCTGCAGAGCGCAGAGCGCACGGCGCGCAAGCTCTCTAGACAGGTCCGTGGACGACTGTACTCGCTTTATATACTCCTTGCATTCTCGTATTTTCAGGCATATACGAGCGGCAACGTACCCCTCTCCTACTAATGTGAAAAGGGGCTGAGGGAGAGCCAACGTATGGTTAGGAATAGAGAATAGTCTTGCTGCTGATGTATATGCTGGGGAAAAAAAAAAGCCTGATGATGTTTAATGGCGCTAGGGCAGCTTCGGCCAGGCACCTCCATGGCACAAAGTGTTTCGTCTACGCAAGGTGCGGTCAATGACCCAAACCAATTATTGCACCCTAGAGAAACCGAGCACCAGGTCAGGGGAAAACATCCGGTGCGTAACCGGCGGCACTGGGGATCGAACCCCGAACCTCCCGCACGCGAGGCGGATGCTCAAACAAGTAGACCAACGGTGCGGTAGCGACAAAACGGAACGTGACCTCGGCAATTGCTATTTCGTATGTTAAGTTCAACATGCTACGGAATAAAGGTTATAGAACTTTCATGAAATTATGCACAACATATTGCGTGCCAATTCTGCAGCGACAATCAAGGTACACAAAAGGGCGTTACTCCCGCCCACAGAAGAATTTGTTTATATTTTAAATGAAACTCTCTTCACTGCAGTGCGCGTTGGTCTTGTCCGTGCGCTGAGAGCCATTAAAATCGCATGCGAAATAGATAAGGTTATTAAGCTTGGTATCGCTGCTTATTTTCGCTACTTTTAAGCAGCGATAAAATCCATTCCTAACACGTGGCACTGGCTTTAACGGTTTCACCAGGCCACTCCAGCGTAACACGCCCAGTAGTACACGCTTTTTCTTCCCGCTTCCGTAGGGCACGGTAATTGCTAATCGACTGCCGAAACTGGAGTGTGTTGTGAAGATAAAGAAATAAGACAAGTCAATTCAGCAGCTCTTTTCGTCACCGACTTCTGCATAACTATTTGTTTTATAGCACTGAAAACGCATACTCCCACCCCCTACAGAACGCTGAAGTCAAAAGCCATGGAAGTCCCGATCCAGTAGCGTTCCCATGGCGCACGATCACCAATCGGCACAATGCGCGCGCAGCGTGACGTCTGCAAGTCACAGCGGTACCCACAGAAGAAGCCGCCCACGTATGTGTCACGTGCACAACAGAGCCACCCCCAATCAGGTTCCAATTATGGCATATGCACACACTCGCAGCACGTCCGCACTTGATACGCGTGTAATGTCAGCATTTCCACTGCCAGAAAAAGCGTTCGTCTTTGTGCTCAACAAGTTCCTGATCACTGGCCTGGCTCACGCAGTAGTAGCGGCAAAGTTGTGTGCAGTGGACTGCCAAGGCGAAACGTTGCGAGGTTCGTCGTATGGGAAGAGGCTGCTTCTGCCCAGGAGTGTTTTACAGCGTAAGCCTACTTCATCGGCGTAGTATGGCGGTTACAGAAAGATACCTCTTGCTCCCCGGTAGGGGGCGCTGTCGTAGTGCGGAAGCAGTAGAGCGCGCGGTACATTTATTTGTCCTAAGGGGAGGCGAAAAGTCTTGACTGAGGGTTTCTTTTTATACAGTCAAGAGATAACAATAATGCTGACACTGGCAATATCGCGTACCACAAACAAGCAGCTTATCATATTCCGGACACCTTTGGTATCCTCCGGTTTCCTTTGTGTCGGAAGTCACTTGGGGCCGTGCGAGCTAATGCTGTTGACATTTGGCAAATACGGGGCAGGGTACCGGTTCAGCACTCGGCTGGATGATGCCGCCCCTGACTTCGCAATGCGTGCTGTCTGCCTTGGTCTAGGGATTCTAATCTTTAGCTGCGCATGAGCACTGGGAAACAGAATGGAATTGGAAGCTTTATGGACCAGCAACAAACTTTCGATTTTCATAGCACAGTAGTACTGTAATATCTGCCCATACTCAACCTCGACGTCGTTCACAACGCCGCGGCTCAATGCAAATAAATGCCTTTGGAAAACAAAGTTCTTGCATCCAAACAAAATTTACACATTTGAGGCACTCGTGCCATAAGCCTGTAACTTTATGGAGCGCCGGACACAGCGGTGTGTAAAAAAGATCAGTTGGAGGGTACTGCTCCGACTAGGCTCAACACTCAGTAAATAGCGAACGGGTGATGCTGAATGCCGCCGATGTACTGAACGCACACATGTACTGCTGTGTCATGCCTTGCTGTATTGCCTTTTTTCCTTTTTTCTTTTTTTTTCTTTCTATTTTTTTTCTGGCCTATTCTTCTGTTATGTATCCTGCCCACCCTGCAATAATGCCTACGGGCGTTGCAGGTATTTCCAATAAATAAGTAATCTCGCCTGTAATAGCCAACTAACTGCGGCCGCTGTTCGCATGCCACGGGCTGTACACAACTACGATCACGAAAGCGGAGTTCTCATTCGGATCAACAGCAGCATTGGAACGGGAGACGTGAAAAGAAGGCAGGTAGAGCGAACAGCCCACCCGCCGCGCGGGAGGGGGATGCGTATACGCGTGGTGTCTCCCGCAGGGGGGCGCGGCGGGCGCGTGCCGCATTTCAGTTCCCACGTGGCTTCCCGCAGCTTGTCGACGTCGCGTCTGCCGTGCGCACACTCCGCCTCATGCCGCTGCCTGCGCCCCTACTGCCGGTTCTGCTCAGACAGAACACGCCGCTTATGAATTGAACGGGCCTCATTGAAAGCGCCACCCGCGGAGAGGTGTTCCTGTGGCGGCTGCTACCGTTGTTGGTAGGCTTCCCTTTATATCCTCCCCCTTCCCCGACAGCCGCACCTTGCTTCGCGAAACCTTCCTTCGGTTCTTCTCTTCGTACGTTTCCGCCGCCATGCTCCGCAGCGATGTCCCTGGAGTAGACTTGGTTCGATTGGACATTGTGCAGATCGAGGGCTCATCGAGCTAGACGTGTCCTGCATGGATTCCTTTTGAAGTTGCACCGTTTGTTTGTAAGATACAGATGAAAGGTGTTCTCTGTTTGGTTCACCGAAATAGGAAGCGTAGTACAAACATTTAAGGATCACTGCAGAGGCAGGAATATCCGTAAAGAATGTGTGCAAAATGTTTGTATTTTTGGTTTTATGCGTTTTTTTTAACGTCCCAAAAGCGACTCAGGCTATTTCGACCACCTGGGGTTCTTTCACGTGCACTGACACAGCCCAGTACACGGCCCTCTAGAATTTCGCCTCCATCGAAATTCGCCCGCCGCGGCCAGGATCGAACCCGTGCCTTTCGGGTCAGCAGCCGAACGCCATAACCAGTGAGCCACTGCGCCGACAGTTTTTTTTCCTTGGTCTACACGTATTTCACTAAGTATATGGTTGTGCAATCATCTCACAGGATGTCATGAATGAAGAGTGCTCGAGTACAGGCCCGGCATGCAGTTGACTTGCGGTCCTAGGCAGCCTGCCTGTACTACGTGCAGCAGCTCGATCTCAAATGTAGCACGGCGCCACCTTGAGTCAAAACAATTTCTCTGACTAATCTGCTTGCGTTGTAGTGCATACAGAGTCGTGTAGGTTTGGCAGCATGCAGTACAACTTTTTCATATGGGATAACGCTAACATCTAGCTGCAACCCTTCAAAGATGTTCAACAAGCAATACAGGCGCACGCTTTTTAATCTACTTGTGGTTTTTACTTTCTGATGTGACTACACGAGGCTTCTTTCCGTTCGCGTAACCTCATTCATTCCCACCGTTCTTACAGAAATGATAAATGATGTGCCCCTACCGCCGGCACTACTTTCCGCACTTCTGTCGTCAGCGCTTTCTCTTGAACATAAATTTATCTTGTGGATCTAGCCCTCGTTTGCTTTGTGAAGTGACACCGTTACTCAAAAGTATCGCTCAACAAAACTCACCAGAGAAACGCAAGTCATCTACAACAGGAAGCAAGAAGGTGTGGCTTCGTTCCCTGTGCGTAGAAGCTCTACTACCAGAATTGTTTCCTGGCCGCTGGCATCCGTCCATTTACGCAGCGCTAACTGTATTTTTCACCACCAGTTGCACCGGTTCGCGTATTTTCCGTTAAGTTAGGCGGCCGCCACTGTTTATATACGCCACTCCTCGCGATGCCTTGGCACAAGACCCACTGCCATTATTCTTCCGAGCACATAACGGCTTCTTCCGCGGAAGACAAAAGGACTCCCGCTAGAAAAAACCGCTTATCCACCATCGGACCCCACAGAGGCGCGAGCTGTGACGAATTCGCGGTGCCCCGGCGGGAAGATTACGGAAGAGTCTGGGATCGACGCTCCCGGGAGGCTTTCAAAGCAAACACACGAAACCTAACACTACTCTACCTGCTATGGCGGCAAAGGTCTGGCTGCTAGGGCGTGGACTTGGACGAAGGTTGGGGGAGGATGGCGATTGCGTGCGACCGTGGTTCCGGTTGCTTGACTCAACGGACGGACGCGGACTATAGCTGACGGCCAGCCGTCCAGAAGACAGATCCTCGCCGGACGCAGCTGCCTGGCTGCCGCGTCAAAGCCCCGAGTTCGAGCTTTGCGCTCACGAAGCTGTATACCACGCTGCCCGAGAGGGCCACCCGCGTGGATGCGACGTCGGAGACGGCGGTGTGTTACAAGGGCCTATGTGACAGACTAGTGCAGAGGACACCGGCAGGGTACGCACGGCGCTGAGATCGCAGGAGGGCAACAACGCTGACAGCTGTTTTCGTCGCGTCCTCTTGCGGTGGACGCAAGAGGGAAGTGGCGAAAGAAAACAGTAGCGGGCGGAAGGGAGGGCAGCCGATTAGCCACGCAGCTCGTCTCGTCGCCGCTAAGCCCGTGAAGAATGGCGGCGGCCGCGAGATGTGCGGTACTCTCCCCTTAATCCAGGGACTCCCAGGCGAGGTTCTGATCGCCTGTTGACTCTGCGGTTGAACGGCGGCGCCGCGCCGGCTGGCTATCTCGCTTCGGCATGCGCGGCATTTTCCTTCCAGCGTGTACGGGAAGGAAGGAACAGCGGGAGGCAAGCAGGCGGCGGTTGAGCGAGACGCCCGATCGCGTTACCCACCCTCTTTCCCAGACTGCGTGGTGTTAATGTGGGCGCGAGGGGAGGGGGCGCACATGATTGCGGAAGGTGTGTTGTGTGTCCTTGCGAGAGCGCGCGCGCGAGCGGAGGCAATTGCACGCCGGGGTGGCGTGATTGATTGCCGAGGCGGCGACCCCGGCTAGCACCGGATGCGCAGCGCGGCGGTGCTGCTTTCGGTACAGTGGTTGGTGGCGGTGTTTGCGGCCAGCCACCCACGCCTTCTGTGCGGTAGGGCTTCCCGGCGACACAACGCCGCCGCGTGGGCTCGACAATGCCAGCGTGTACTGGGATGCGTTGCTCGAAATCGGGCTGCTTTGTTTGGCGGTAATTGCTGGCACACATTGACTATTGTTCTATCGGTAAGAATCGGAGCTGAGTGGAAAATTAGGTTGAATATTAACGGTTCCTTTCAGCTACAAAGAAAAGGATGCAAACTACAAAACAAGACGCAGAAGGAGAAGACTTCAGAACGCTAGTGTTTGGTGTACCTTTATAGTAAACGCACCGTCATTGATGAATTATGATCTGCTGCTCATAAAAGCTAATTAGGTACTCCAAATTAGGTATTAGGTAATTCCTCTTCTATCTCCTACCTTTTAGGTATGATCGGCCGTGATTAGGTCTGTGGTTTCTGACGCCGCATTTGGCCTGGTTCGTGCACGACGAGTGCAGATGAGGGACGTGATGGGGGCGAATGGCTATATAGGCGTCTGGACTTCAGGCTACGCAGACGCTCACGCGGCGCGTGACAGTTGCACATGGGCTGGCCTGGCTTTCATTGGCTCTCCCAACCGGCATCACGTGACCTAACCGGAGTATTCAAACATCCTAGCGAAAGTCTCTCTCTCTCTGACACACACACACGCACGCACACACACACACATTCTTAGGCGCTTGACAAGCTACACCACTGGGCTTGTTGGAACAACTTAGGAGTGATTAGGTCGAAAGGCGAGACGTGAGGGAAGACGACAAAAAGTGCCTTTTAGTAGCTTTGAGCTGCAGGCAAGCTGTGAACTGCAATCGTACATAGTTAAAGAACATTCACATTGCTTTTCAGATGTCTGGCTACTCCGCAGACAGGCCTCCTTCGTGCGTACCATGTGCGCACCAGGGCTTCTTTTTATACCCTCGTGGCCCGTTGTGCCCTATATACAGTAGACAGCACAAGTGCCAGTCCGAATCTCGGAAGAAAAAATGGCTGAGGCTTAGCTAAGGTTAAGCCTAGTCAGATGCGAATCATATTGATGGCTAGGCTTGGTAATACATGGCTTTCCTTGGTTGACGTTCATCCCGCTCTTCATCGGTCTCTGTGGCACACTGAAGCTTTCGATTCTCGTTCAAATCAGCCCTGCTTCTAGGCGGCATCCCAACACCTGGCCGCCTCGTAAGTGCCCGGAGAGTTGTTGTTGTTGTTGTGACTGAGAGAAGGATGAAGAGGAAATTGCACGGGCCTGCTACTGGCTCGAGCCAAGCCACCACCGCTGCCACGTGCAGATAGAGGAGAGTTAAAAGATCAGAGGAAAGAGAAAAAGGAAAGAAAAGACGCGCGTCGCAGCAACAACTGCGTCCGCCGGAGCGGACGCTGCTCAAAAAGAAGCGGCCGAAGCCGCGCTCGCCGAAGCGAGAACAGATACTCCTACTCTCTGCGAGGCAAGCTCAGCTTTATACCGCTGCTGAGCGAGGCAAGCTCTGAGCGAGCTCTGAGCTCTGAGCGAGGCAAGCTCAGCTTTATACTGCTGCTGTAGCGTCACGTGGTCAGCTGCAGCGCCTCTGATGTGGAGCCTCCACCGCCGCGGCCGACCGCGCGAGCCGGCAGCCCATCTCTCCTCTGCTGTGACGTCATGTTGTCACGTGGTCAGCCGCCGCGCCTCTGATGTGGAGCCTCCACCGCCGCGGCCGACCGCGCGAGCCGGCAGCCCATCTCTCCTCTGCTGTGACGTCATGTTGTCACGTGGTCACGCTAAAGGTCAGTGGTAGCTCCACCGCCGCGCTCGACGGGCTGTAGTGTAGCTCTACTAATCCTACCACTGTTTTTATGCTTCGCATAAAAACAGTGGTAGGATTTAAACGTAGTTAAACAGAGTAGACGTGCGAAAGCAGGTGGGAACACCTGGCCCGGTTGGCTCATGGTTTTGTTTTGCAGGGTCGAGGGCACTCGTGGAGAAGTATTTATTGATAGTAGTAGATAGTAGTATTTGTTGATGAAGACGATGATGTGGAATGCACAGCGCGAGAATGTGTTGCAGTTTAACACGAGGTCTGATCGGCTGAGGCGATAGCATAGTGCTTTCGTGCAGAGGCCGGAGCTGATCCGTTCGCGCCGCAGCGGGTCCGAATTCCAGTCGTGACAATATTTATTATATTTATTTATGGTTTGGCCAAGGTCACCCTAGAGTTCAAGCTTCACACAAACCTGGTGAGCCGGTTAGACCTCGTGAAGTAGTGTTTTCGCACAAAAAGGTCACCAGTTTTGAACTGATCCGGACAAAAGCTCACCATACCGAAGCCCTGTAGTGTCTTGACAGAACAATTTGTTAATTAAAGGCGCCAAACACATAATTTTAAGCACCCATTTTTTTTTTCGGCATAACGAAAAGCTTGCTGTCTAAGGTACTCGATTCCGCAACGGTTGTGTTGGAAATGCTGTAGAAGATTTTTACCGAGAATTTTTCAATCAGTGCATCTATCCCGATGCTGGAAACCATGGTCAGCAAGCACGACGTCAGGAAAAAATGACGTACACAAATATCGCTGATAGCAACCGGTTTGAACATGCATTAACAACAGACACCCTTCAGCCTGCTTTACTACATGGATAGCATTGTCACTGTTCTGAATGGGTGAAGATATGCAGGTGTCTTCAATCACGACGTACTCTGACGATAATCAGAGGTTGGAAAGCCCTGCCTACTTAGAGAGTTTAAAGAGTAATCTTAATTCCGAATTTTGTGGAACGTTCTGACGTCGCGATAAAGGAGCATTACAGTGAAGTATTGTTAACCGGTTTCCACAAGGGTTTCTGCCAGTAAATTGAAATTCAGTGTCGCGTTTTCTTTAAGTGGACCCTAATTTAAGTGGACCCTATTCCAGTTGTACTTCTAAATAAAATATGCGAAACAATGTTAGCGATAAATCTGAAAAATCTACTAAAGGAACAGTGTTCTACACAAGCGTTCTACATAAGATTACTGTGTGAAATCGCATTTTGCGTAAGCTTCTTGGACGGGTTGAACCTCTATGAAAGACTGCTACAAAGCTTTACTTGACTGAAGGGCAGTGGTCTCAGTGCCCAGTGAAGCTGCATGTATTGAATGGCAAATATTGCGGTCCAGTTAGCCGGACCTAATCGGTTCATTGGTTTCAGCACACGACTAGTTGATAAGGACCATTATTATTAAACTCGCTCAGCGGTGTTATGACCAGCGTCTTTACTGCGAGGTGTGTGTTAAAAGTGTGCGATTTTGTTCTAACACTCGCCGAGGAAAGCATTTCGGGCTTGGCTTCGGGTGTTCCGTGCCTAAACAAGGAGTGCCCTGAACTACGCAAGCCGTGGCTTCTGAACCCGTTAAGACTCACCTGCGCTTGGCTTCACCGTGAAGCATGTGGAGAGACGAAAGGGGCGCGATAAGTGTTGATGGATTGATCGACAAAAATCTATTTTTTTTTTCTGTCACTCTGCCCACTCAGTGAGTCAACCAGTGACGCCCTGAATCCATAAAGACCTGTCCCTCTATCGCTACTTGTTCCCACGAATGAGAGCATAGTGTTCCGGGCAGCCTACGCATCAAAAGTACAATACAAAAAGAATAGTTCTGCATCGCATCCGTAAAAAGCACCGGGAACAATGATTCTTCGGTGCTGCTTTACATTCGCAACATTTGACGCGCTTGGCCACAATCACCCGCGCAATCACGAATAATACCAGCTGTGTTCCGCACTCCCACCGCCTCGAGCACGTCACGAATTTGTCAACGAAATCAGGAAGCCATCGGCCGAGGCTGCTACTATTGGAGAGACGAAAGGGGCGCGATATGTTTTGATGGATTGATCGCAACATTTCAATGTTCAATGTGAGGCTCGGCATAGAACGAACAAGGATTCGCGTGGCCTGCTATCTGCCGTTCGAAATCACGGCTGACACAGTGGAAAGCTAGGCATAGCTATAAAGAAGTGGGACAGGCGATGGAGATAAAGCTCCCCATCATCATCCCCCGCACAAACATACAAAAAGAAAGAAAGACAGGAAAAGAAAGAAGGAAAAGAAGAAAGAAAGAACGTAACAGAAATCTGTCCGTAGTGCACAGAAAAGATGCTTCATCCACAACGCTTCAAAGTTTGGCTTCACTGCAATGCATCAACGCACTGCGTGTGAGCGTATAGTTGTGTCTGCAGTCCCAATTAGCGACGCGGAATCGGCGGGGAAGCCTCTCTAGTCGTGCACAGAGCTCGAAGGGCGCGTGAGCGCGCCGCAGCCTGAGGCGCATGCGGGTGCATTGACGAAAAAAAAAAAAATAAAACAAAACATAGGACGATACGCTTTGAAGGGCGATAGGATTGGAGACCTCAGGTTGAAGCTAGCACCCATCGCCATACAGCATCGCCACTGACTGGGCGAGGAGGTAAAACCTCCGCACAGAGTCAGCCAGCCCGAGTGCAGGGGAGAACTCGGTGAACTGAACCCGCAGAAGTCTACAGAGCATCCCCCTGCGCCCGCATCAACTCCAGCCGACCTCACTGGCCCTCCGTATTGCGGAACAAGTACCGCCGTGTGCGGGAGGGGGGGGGGGGGGGGGGGGGGGGCAGAGAGTGAGTGAGAGGAGAGAGAGAGCGGAGGCAAGCGAGGTCTGCGCGGTCTTCGCCGGGGGCGCCGCTAACGATGCGTCGATGGGCCGCACGCGACGGAAGGGGAGACCAGGTCTTCTCGCACCCGGGCGCTGCTTTGTCGCGACAAGTGGCCGCCCGGGGTTGGGGACACGCGCCACCATCGATTGCCATCGCGGCGCTGTGCCTCCACGTATACACACACGCGCCGGGGGCTGCGCCACGCCAGTTCACTCGCTGGGCGCCCCACTCGGAAGCGCTCCGCGGGACCCCGCGGCTCCTTGCTTTTCCGGTGGTTTATTTGGCTGCTGCTTTCCTTTCTCTTTTTCGGGAGCCCGGCACGCTTCTCCGCCATTGCATTGAGTGTGTGTGTGTGAGTTTTGCGTGGGCTACGCGTACACGACTCTTTTTATCGTCATCTTGCCCGCACGTGCTGACGTGAGGTTGACGTTGGAGCACGTGGCGTGGACAAGTCGCCACATCGCTGAGCCGGAGGCCTGTTGTCGAACTTCGCCGCGGCCGCCCTCGCACCAGGGGTCGCGCGTGGCGTCGACGAGACTCTTTGCCTTCTAATTGACTTCTAACTTGAAAGGACCGGTCTCCGTGTGTAGTGGGCATGCAAAGGTGAAGTGGATGCGGCTGATTGACGACGCAGCCGCGGTGGCCTTCAGCTTGAACGAAGAATCTGAAGAAACCCTAAGCTCGCGGTAGTCACAGTGACGTCGTCGGAATCATGCGTGCACCTCTAAATGCGAAGGCGCGTGGCGCCGGCAATCGTGTGTGTATGTACAGTACATATGAACTAATCGTAAACGATATCCCTTGTAAGAAGGCAAAGGTATTCTGACTCTTCTCTATTACAAGCGCTCCAGCCAGGCATTATAGCCAGTGAGGAAAACTCGTAACGCAACTTTTTCTTGCGATATATGGCTTCGTTAACAGAAGGCGCACAACCAGTCGAAATCTTATTCCCTTTAGGAGAGCATGCAATTCACCGTGTTTCACCGACACCGTTAACTGTCCAGCTCATGTTGTTTATTGCACAAAATAATAATCGCTGCCTCGAAACTAACAGCTGGAGGCCATAAGATATGCCAAACATCGCCCCGAAACGTTCTTAGCGGTGCTCTTTTTTTATAACTAAATTTAGCACGCAGTACAAAAATTTAGAGCCATTGTTTCTAAGTACCTTGCCGTTCACGGACTGCGGTCAAGAGACGTTTCGTTAAATTCATTACTGCTTAGCCAATCTGCCTGGAAGATCATTGCATTTCAAATAAGCATGCATTGCATCCACCGAAGCGCAGTCATACTCCTACAAATGAAGTCTATACCACTTTCACAAAAACTTCATAGCGGAAGAAAATTCGTCTTGGTCCGGGAGCTCCAGTCCGGAGCGGTGTCTCTATCAACTGAGAAAACCAGGACGAATAGTTGAACACGTTAAGGAGCATCCCCCAAGGTTGACTAATAAATAAATGAGAAAATTACTCACTAGGACCCACGCAAGTTTTCTACTCAGTTTCCCTGAAAGCCACTTATATTTAAATTTTTCACGTTTGGATGGACCTGAGTGGATGCTAATCAATAATTACTTCCTTATTTCAAATCTTAATCGACCATAAAAAATTTACCTAACAACATTAGGCCTGGTTTTAACATACCGTTTCCACCAAAACACTCAATTCATTGTTTGGGGCTCTCGTTATCATGGAGGAAAAAAAAAACTGAGGGAGCATGACGTCACGCGGCCAGCGTTCGCAAGCCGAGTGTTTATGAAGCCGTTTTCTCCCTCAGTTTTTCGCTCTCCCAGTCAGTCCTTTATGTTTTGGTTCTGGTATGTTCTAGTGAGCGCGTACGAGGGGGTACCCAAAAGAAACCGGACTAAATTTTTTGGTCGGCAAAGATTCTGTGCTACCGCGCTTTGTCACTAGGAGCGCATAGAACGAACATTCCAGAGTCAGTAAGCCGAGTGCCGTCGTTGAAGGAGGTCAGACTAGTTTAGGCAGAGTTTTAGAGTGATGACTGTTTTGTGTGAGTGTCGTTTTTGCAATGGCTGATTTTCGTGAACAGCGTGCGCCGGTGAAATTCTGATTTTTGCTCGGAAAAAGTTGAATGGAAACTCTTGAAATATTAAGAAAGACGTACAAGGACGATGCTATGGGGACAACTCAAGTGTTCCTGAATCGAATTCTGAATCAAAGCAACAATCATGCCAATGGAAAACCTCGAATTCACCTCGCCTCAAGAAAGCTCGTCAGGTGAAACCAAACCTCAAAACAATGCTGATTTGTTTTTTTCGACGTGAGAGGAGTCGTCCATTGAGAATTTTTTCCGCAGGGTCAGACAGTTAGCCAGGCTTTCTACTTGGATGTTTTGAAAAGATTGGGCAACAGTGTGCGGTGGAAGCGGCCAGATTTGTGGCGGTCGGGTGACTGGTTTTTCCATCATGGCAATGTCCCTGCTCACACAGCCCTGTCTCTACGACAATTTTGGACCAAAAGTGGCATGACCCCTATTCCTCAACCCTCATACTCTCCCGACCTTGCCCCGTGCTACTTTCTTTGTTTCCTAGAATGAAAAAATAGGTGAATGGAAAGCGTTTCGCTGATGTTGCTGAGGTGAAGAAAAAAACGACGGAGGCACTGTCAAGCATCACAAAAGATGAATTTAAACAATGTTTTGAAAAATGGAATGAAAGATTCGACAAGGGTATCATTGCAAGTGGGGAACACTTTGAAGGAGATTGAAGGTATGTGCTTAAAATGTGAACAAATCAGTTCAAACAAAAATAAGTCCGGTTTCTTTTGGGTACCCCCTCGTATGCGCGGCTTGTGGCGCGGGGCATCTACAGAAAGGAGGTTGAGTTTGCCGCGCTAATTCGCGCATGCGCACGCGCAGCAAAGCTATATTTTACCGCACGCTATCACGTGGCGTGATCGGGAGGGACAAACTTTCTTTTTTTCTTTACTACATCTTTACTTGTTAAGACTAGGCTTCAAGGCCGTCGCCGGACGCTCCCTCCTCAGTTTTTTTTTTTCCTCCATGGTCGTTATCGACAGTTCCAAAGGTAAAGGTGCCATCTACATTTCCGTGGCCGGAAAGCCACCTCTGCGTGTAGCGGTTTAATTCGGGACCCTGTCGTTAACACTCGTCCCCGCCCTCACCGCTGCTCAGCATGCGATTGCATGGGCGGGGGAGCTCACCGTCGGGGAAGAGCCCCCTCATCTTGAGGTAGGAGGTGGAGAGGCGGATGACGGACGCCTTGTCCAGCTGGCTGGTGATGGCCGCCGGCAGAGGGAGCAGCTGGCCCAGTTCGCCGAACTCGGCGTTCTCCTTCTCGCGCCGGGAGCGGGCCGCGTTCTTGGACTTCTCCTTCATGATTGAGAGGCACCTCTCCCCTGCGATGAGCAAGACGGCGCATCCGTCAGAACGTCGTTACGAACAGTGGGGTTGCCCAAAGACGGTGTACTGTGCGATGTCAGTGCACGTTAAAGAACCCCAGGGGGTCGAAATTTCCGAGCCCTTCCCTACGGCGGCTCTCATAGCCTGAACCGCTTTGGGACGTTAAACCCCAATAAGCAATAACCAACCAAGCAGAGCAACTTTCAACTGCTCTGCGATACTTCATCCGCCAAATGTGAGGGCGAACTATAACTTTCTAAACAGTACAACAGCGGCGCGCAGGATACTGCTTGGAGTTACGTATGGTGTCCGTGCAATGTACGCAATCTCTTTTGGCGAGAATCGTGGACAGAATGCAACACCCGTCAGCCGACACCTTAACCGTAAGCACGCCGGACAAGACGCGTGCCCGAGCTTACGCAGTGCAGAAGAGCGTCAGCGTCGGAGAGGAACAGTACGAGATGAACGTGTATGTTCAACCGCCAGACGACTCAAGGCGAGGAACAATAAGGGAACCCTACCAGTTCGGTTTGGTTTATCGGGGTTTAACGTCACAAAGCGACTCAGGCTATGAGGGACACCGTAGTGAAGGGCTCCGGAAATTTCGACCACCTGGGGTTCTTTAACGTGCACTGACATCGCACAGCACACTGGCCTCTAGAATTTCGCCTCCGTCGAAATTCGACCGTCGCGGCCGGAATCCAACCCGCGTCTTTCGGGTCATCAGCCGAGCGCCATAACCACTGAGCCAGAACGGCGGCCATCCTACCAGTGAGGATAGGCTGGCCGCTATTCACGCGATAGCGTTAAGCGCCCCGTGTCGCAGAAAAGTCGGTGTCGTCGTAGGCGTCGGCGGCGTTGGCCGTCAGTGAAGGATGCCACAAGCATTAATAAATAAAATTATTTCGGGTCGTAGCTTGGATTAGTCTGGAAGGTTTTAACTCATCTAGTGTATTGACTATAGCAGGACGTACAGGCTTTCGTCCATACGGAAATGCGGCTATCGCGTTCGCTGGCTGCCTCTGCAAGTTTCTAAGCATAATGAAGGGGGAGGGGCGGTTGATGCGATGCAAACACACAGCCGAATAAACTTGACACACTGCTGCTTCAACCAGTTGCTTTCACACACGCGCGCCCTTGCGCCATGATGTAAAAATTCAGGGGCACTTTAGCACTTTGTCTAAAGAGCATAGAGGTGAAAGCGTTTTCCGCACCACTTTGACTGCCTCTGTGGCACTTGTGACGTCACCACTGGATGACGTCACACCGTATTACTGACTAATTACTAAGCAATGACTAATTACTAATTAATTACGCTTAAGCTTCACCTTTAGGAATTGAACGTGCCAGCGTGTTGCAACGCTGCCAGGGAGTCCACGGAACGCCACAGCCCGTACAGCGCGATGCCTTGCCCGTTTGAAACAGCTCTGAACGCAACGCATTTTTTAGAGAAGGAAATGGCGCAGCAATACGCGGTCATCTCGGTGGACACCCGAACAGCCCAGTAGAGGAAGGGAGGAGGTAGGAGTGTGAAAGAAGAAAGAGGGGCCGTAATGAAGAAAATGAAAATTGTATTTCAGGAAAGGAAAAGACGCAGTAACTCTCACATACCTCGGTAGACACCCGACACAGATGACGTCATCTTTTGGCGGCTGCACTCGCCGAGAAGTCACCCTAAGCGCTTGATGCAACGCCGGACGGACGGGTGAATTCGCCTTAAAACACACGTGAGTGCCCCGGCCATGTTCTAATTTCTACTTCCACTGCTCATCTGCCCGCTTGCGTCCGAAGGTAGCACTCCAGGGTAGCGTGTGATGCCTCACAGCCCGCTTATCTCTTACTCTGGAGTTAAGGCTAAACAAAAAAAACACAACAACAAATGACATGACGGTCACCACGTGTCAACAGGATATTCAGCGACAGCTGTTAATGCGACATCTGGTTGAGCATATGAGCGCGACCTCATAACTGTGTAGCTCTATGGCGCTCTTTCCAGTATCCCACACAGTCGTTTTCGGTCGAAAAGCCGTCAGCGTCGTAGTTGTAGTTGCCGGCACCGCTCATTGGAAAAATTCGTATCAATGTAACCATTTGCCGCAGAATGTTCAAGATGGTGTAATACCATTCATCCTTTCAAGCAGCATAAACTCACTACCTAAGCTAGAGAGCTTGCGGCAGGAATTCTAACCGGCGACCTATAATTGGGGCTGCGGGTGACTACCGATATGTGTGAGACAGTTCCTTTCCTCAAATCCAATTTTTGTTTCCTTCATTACGACACCCTTCCTCTCTCTCTGTCTCTCTTCTTTCACTCCAACCTACCTCCTTTTTCTTTCGGTGGGGTTCGGGTTTCTACCGAGATGTGAGAGAATTACTGAGCATTTCCTCTCCTCAAAAATGCGTTGTGTTCAAAGCTGTTTCCAACGGGCAAGGCGCCGCGCTGAACGGGCGATCGCGTTCCGTGGACTCCCTGGCAGCGCTCCAACACGCTGTCGCGTTCCACTCAAGGCGAAGCTTAAGCGTCTTTCAATTTTTTTTTTATGCGAAGCATACTAAAATAGCCCAACCCAGCTCCTCGAGCGCGGCGGTGTCGTTACCATTGACCTTTCGTCACCTCCCTGTCATACCACGTGATGCGTGACGTCACAGCAGATGAAAAACGGGGGCCCAACTCGCGCCGTCGCGCGTGCCGTCGTGACCAAGGATGACCACGTGGTGAGTGACGTCACAGCAGATGAGAAACGGGGCGTCGCGACCAAGGAGGACCACGTGATGCGTGACGTAACGACATAGGAGAAATGGGGCCCCAGCTCGCGCCGTCGCGCGAGGCTTCGCGACCAATGTGTTTCCTGCTTCTGCCGCTAGGTGCGCTGTAGTGAACACGTGATGCTGGAGCGGCGGTATACAAGGGGGTGCGCCTGCCTCTGCTAGGCGTACACGGGATAGAGATGCCTCCTGGAGACAGGGCTGCTCGTTGGAATGAGAAGCAAAAGTTGCGGCGTGCTACAGAGACTGATGAAGAGCGTGAAGAACGTCTAGCCAAGCGGCGTGCTCGATATGCAACTCGGCGACAATATGCTTCGCATCTGACTAGGCTTAACCTCAGCTAAGCCTCAGCCATTTTTTTAGAGCGCAGCTCTTTGGCGCCCTTTGCGTCACCGTCGCCATTGTCACAAGCAGTGGACACCTTACTCGCGCTTTAATCTGCGAAAGCAATGGAGTGGGAGCTTGGAAAGCAAAGGAAAGGCGCATAACTGCCCCTTTTGGAACAGTGGACACCTCAGTCGTTCTTTAAGCTCCGTGGCAGCAGTGACAGATGTGCGCTGCATGCGTTGTCATTGACAACGTTGCGCCATTTTAAGGAAAGGAAGTGCGCATAACTGGCTCCCTGGGTCAGTGGACGCCTGAATCGCGCTTATCGGTACGTGGGGTGAAGAGAGAGAGAGAGATGTGGACTGCAGGAATTGACAACGGCGTGCCAGAAACGCGGCGCTGAAGCCATAGACCATTGGCGTTCATTGTGTTCATTGGCGTCGGCGTCGATAACCTTTTTGCACTCCGATAATTTTAAGGAAAAGAAGTGCGCATAACTGGCTCCCTGGGTGCGTGGACACCCGAATCACGCTTATAGGTTACGTGAGGAGATGAGAGAGAAATGTGAGCTGCATGCGTTAGCGCCGACAACGGTGAGCGCTCTCGCGAGAAGCCATTAACTGCCACCTGCCATGATGGCAGGGTGGGTGGGGACTTTAATGTAGATATTAAGAAAAACAGGAATTTCTTACCACTTATGAGGGAGAACATTCCGTTCCTCTCGCTCGTAACGCCTCCCTCGGCTGTGACAACCTCGTTAAATACTTGCATAGACATCGTCTTTGAGAACCAGGCATTGGCGCAGCAAGTCGAGCATATACTCTATTTCTCCGACCACAAAGCTTCCTTCATGACAGTCAAAGAACTGTTAGTGGAGTGTTTCTTGAAGGAGGAATATGTGGGAAAAATAACAAGTTGCCTGTAATTGTACGTGCATGTCTTGCTCGAGTTCTTTGCCTCAATCTATCGAATAGCTGAAACAACTGATGAGCTGCGCTCAAATTTCGCATTAGGAAGTAACGTAATCGTCTGCAATTTTTTTGAAGCTTGCACAATCTAAAGAATAAAACTAAGCTGGCTGCTGTATTTTAATCAATAAACAGAAAATACAATGGACGCTAGTTAATTTGCTTAATTCGAACACCCGGCTAACTCGAAGTGAAGAGTGGGCCTCGCCAGCAGCACTAAGTGTATTAAGAGGCTCGCTTTTAATTCGAATCTCAAATGTTTATAACTAGTTTTCAGTTTCGTTCGAGTTCAAATCATCGAGAGACAACTGTATAGTATCCCCACTGGACTCAGACTCATTCTCATCACCGTTTTATAGTTGCGCATAGCCACACCGCGTCTGCGGTTTCTCATTCGGTTACTCCTGAAATGCAGGTGAATCCTAATACCGTTCGATGTTTTATTTTCGTACAAATTGGACGTTCTTTTGTAGCACCCCTCATTTCGGCCGTTGTTGGGTGTACTTTTTGTACTACACCTGAATCCGGCGGCTGCTGAGTGTATACGTCTCTAGCCCAGATCATTCCAACGGCCGTTCAGCTCAAGTTGGACAATAAGAAAAGCAAAATAAAGGGGGCTCACTGTATGTGCTGTTTGCACGCCAGTGTTAAAGCAGTGCTTCAGGGCCTTGAAATGTCGGCATAGTGTGCGACATTCATCTACGTATGATGGAGACAAGGAGGAGTTCAAGCAGTCTTCTTAGGAATGCTAGCTGCGGCTGAGCAATTGTGCGAGGTGGTATTAATAATTCGTGCATTACTCGTCTGAATATAACGTGGACAAATGCAGAGAGGCATACCCGTATGGAAGAGCGCGTTTTTCCAAAATGCGCCATCGCAAGTTCAAAGTATAACGCACGCAGTCACATATCCAACAGTTTCGTACGAAAATTTCGAGACTTAGAAAATTGTAAGATAATTTTACGGAAATGTTGAAGTTCATGACCCATGCTTCTGATATGCAGCAAAATATTCTATTTAAAGTGTTTCCATCGATCTCATTGGACAGTTAAGACTCCCATAGAAAACCAATGGGGAACGCTTTTGATGATAACAAAAACGTAAAGAGAAAAAAATATTAAAGACTGCCATTGGGTGATCTGCGGATGTAATTGATTGTTATAGTGAAATCTTACGTTATCTGAAAAAACTGCGTTCATAAACGGTTTCCCGTTCAAAAATGTTTCTGTCCATAATTGTTGAGTATGTCGAGCAAAACGTGTCTGTCGGATCCTTTATAATGTGTGGCAATTTTGCTAGCCCATGAGGAAATTCCTAACTTCTTGTCATAATAGCGAAGTGCAGTGCATTATGTCGCAAACGCACCCCTTTATCCGCTGCCCTCTCCCCAAAACAAAAGAAAAAATACAAATATTTACACTATGCAAAGCCGATATTTCAATAACCTGTGAAATTTCTCAATGTCTGCCGCTTCTTAACAACTTTCCTTCAAACGTGCATAAATGCCGCATCGTCGCCCGTGGAAAAAAAGACGAAAAGCATTCACTGAACGTCAATCCTGCAGCTTTCAAAGTCTATCAGCCTCTTGTGTGTGTGTGTGGTTTGGTTTGGTTTATGGGGTTTAACGTCCCAAAGCGACTAAGGCTATGAGAGACGCCGTAGTGGAGGGCTCCGGAAATTTCTACCACCTGGGGTTGTTTAACGTGCATCGCACAGTACACGGGCCTCTCTCTCTCTCTCTCTCTCTCTCTCTCTCTCTATATATATATATATATATATATATATATATATATATATATATATATATATATATATATATATATATATATATATATATATATATATATATATATATATATATATTAGGGGTGTGCGAATATTCGAAATTTTCGAATATAGTTCGAATATTAGATTTTTGCTATTCGTATTCTATTCGAAATCTAAGTATTGGTGTTGTTTCGATTATTCGATCCCATGCGAACATTCGTATTTAGCCGAATATTTTATTGCGAGCACCGGCGTGCATTTCGGTGCGCAACTCCAATCGACATAGACATAACAACATGGCGACGTCCAGAGCCATGCGTAATGTTGGGCCATGCCGTAGCTAACTGTGCTTGTGAGCTTCTTTGTGGCTATACCTGCGAAGCTGGTATAGTCAAAGCTGTGCACGAAGTACCTCGCCAGTGCCATGTGAGAGGGAATTACCTGTCTCTGGAGAAGTCGTTTCAGAATAATGTTCTACACTTCGATACATTCAGTGCAGGCACACACACCTTTTGTGTTCATTTACTTATTGATAGTTGAGCTGCGATGTTCTTGGGTGCTCAAATAAATGTATCGCAGTAGATAAATGCGTCTTTCCTTGATTATTCGATGTTTCCTTCACAACAACCTTTAATGTTCATCCCAGCAACGCGCTTTTGCGCTGATGGCATGCTAGATTCAATCAGTGCTGTGTACTAGCCATTTTGTGTGAAAATTCTACTCTTCTAAGAATAATGTTCTACACTTCGATACATTCTGTGCAGCCACACACACCTTTTGTGTTCATTTACTTATTGATAGTTGAGCTTTGATGTGCTTGGATGCTCAAATACAAAGAACATCAAAGCTATATATATATATATATATATATATATATATATATATATATATATATATATCTCCGTGGAGTTATATACGTCTCCCCTGGTTAACGCTCCAACGGAAAGCGCCTGTTTCGCTCGCTCTCTTCAGGAAAACTGCTCGACACGCGCGCGCGCGCGCACGCACGCACGCGCGCACGCACACACACACACACACACACGCACGCACACACACACACACACAAACACACACACACACACACACACACACACACACACACACACACACACACACACACACACACACACACACACACACACACACACACACACACACACACACACACACCCTGCGGCCTAGAAGTTCTTGCCGTTTGAGTCCGGTATGTGTGCGATGAAGAAGGCTGTCTGCCATTTTCGATCGTCGGTGAACGTGAGACCTTCACACAAATAAGTGGGACCTGTCTAGTAAAACGTCTTGCATCTTTGATTCTTTAATTTTATTTCTTGCACATCTAGCATCTCACGAACTAGAAGGAAAACGTCTATATTTGGTGTACACCACTCAGCGCACGTCATTTTTCTTCGAAAACTGCTACTCAAGCGCCTTCCTCTCTTGTGTATATCGGTGGAGGCTTTCCGCGTATTTCTTCTGGGGCGGTGGGGGATATGCTAGACAATTAAGAAGAGTCTCGAAGGAACGCGGCGTTATAACCGAATCTGCTGTTGCTCTCAACATTTCTTTCAAACACTTCCGAAGTCTTCCGCGTCGACAGCAGGAGATAAAGTGAACCGAGTCGTGATAACGAATCGCTGTCGACGACGTCGCGGCCACGGTAACCTGTTGTTTGCAAAAAAACGAACAAAAAACTACAGTATAATATTTATAGTCTCTCCCTTTCGCAGAGCGCACTCTCTTTCCACACAGCGGCACGTGGTAGATCTTGTTCGCGAGTCCCGCTACCAAGAATCGGAGTACATCGTTCCGGCAGAGCTCTCCGCTACAGGCGCTCATGCAGCCATGCAAGTCATTGAGCCGTACAGCCCGGATTCCTAAGGCGTCTACGGGGGAGACCCTGGATTTGTGTGGGGAAAGCGAGGGCGGAGGAAGCCCGTTCCACATCGTCCATACATTACCCACGGGCAACACGGGGCAACCCATCCTGAAGGGCGGCGATTTACGGGACACAGGAGGATCGTATAGGGTATCGCTATCCTGGTATTCGAGCTCAGAGGAGCAGGGGCTGAGATGCCTTGCGCCGAGGGCCCGTGGCCTCGTCTAAGAAGAATGGAGCAGCTTCGAGTGCGCTGTTCTTTCCCTCGCCACCTTCTCCACTTGGACTCGGTTATTCTCGGAAGAAACGGCCATCGAGCCAACCGCCTTGAGCTTTATGTTCTCGACTGCGCAATATTTCCCTTCGCGTTTATAGCACCTTACATACACACCCTGTCGTGCTTCTGCCAGACCGGAGCACTCACGAGACATTACAAAGATCGCACATTTCTAAGCACCGCAGACCGAGTCAACGCGAAAGAGCAAACATGAGGGAATTGATCCGAGTTTAACAAGGCTTGTTCTTCGGCTTTGGATAATTGAGGTGAGCTGAGAAAGACATAGGGGTAGAGAGAGTGTGCTTAGCTTCTTGCGTGCACACGTATTACAATCATTTTATAGACCGTGTGTGGCGCTGCTGTGAGAGAGGAAAAAATGCGTCACAAGTCCGTGTTCCCGTTACTACTGACGGCACCTTATCTCCACAGAGCTCGCAAAGCGGCACGCCGCAGTGAGCGGTCCCAATCATTCAGCCGAGCTGTTGTGTGTATGTGATCGCGTTGAATGTGATTCCTTACAGAGGCTTTTCTCTCGCCTCTGCGTGTTAACACTTTTGTCCACGTATGCATACGTTTGCCGCCAATTTACCGCCCACGTGCAAGTCGAAACGGCCTCAAAGAGTAAACTTTTGCCAATCGAGCGCACCCGGATTCTCTGAGCAGCTCGCAAAGGCTCTCGAGAGTTCGGTTGGAAATGACAACAGCTTTCTAATTTGTATACCCTCGTCATATCCCAGTCCCCAGGCGTTATTTATTCATTTCATTTATTGAAGCCTTAAGGGCCCGTGGGCATTACATAAGGCGGGGGCAAGAACAGTGTGTAGCAACATATGATACCAGCTCAACAGAAACAAAAACAAAAAAACAAAAGAACGAAACAAAGCAAAAAAAAATCATGAAAGGAGACAGTAACACAGGATCAGATTATTTGGTAAAGCCGAATACATCACGTGAGACACAGATGACTCGCTAATTTAGTGCGGAAAATTGCTCGATCTGAGCAAGAAGCAATACTATCAGGCAGGGCATTCCATCGGGCTATTGCGTCTGGAAAGAATGAATAATTCATCGCTGACGTGCGGCCTTTCATGGGAGCTATGGGTTGACTGTGATCAAAAAGGTAGTGATAGTTTTTTTACGATTCAGTCAGCAAGACATGGGGCTAAACTGTCGCATACACCAGCCAGGACGGCCTGTCCTGGCTGTTGTACTGAAGCTGCTACATAGAAATGATACAGAGACAAGATGACTTAAAGCAAGTGAATCCACTCTGACAAGGTGGGAAGTTGAACAAAATGCTATTGAGGTGTTTCCTTCCCACGTACAGTCGTGGGCAATAGGAAGGAACGTTTTTGCGCAAAGTTACGTTTTTTCTGGTTAGTTCTCCACTAAACCCAAGTGTGATTTGGATAGTATGCACTAAGTGGAAAGCTAGTTAGAAAATAGAAAAAAAAACTGCGCGTATAACACATAAATATAGAGTGATCAATAAATGAATTCTCAAACTTTGTTTCCTCTAACATTGCTCACGTCTGTACAGTTGACGAAGGCAGACAAGAAAAGACACAGGCAAATGGTCCTCTCCTGTCGCCACCTAATTTGTAATTAAAATACCTCCGCGAGAGTCACAAGAACCTCAGGGCTTGTGCCATATTTTCTGTGCATTTAGTAGCGTGTTGCGCCAGTTGCCTAGCGCAGGTGTATGCTTGCTACTTAGCTAATTTATTGCTCATAAAATATGGTCATATTTAAAATGCGAGTAAAAATTTGTTTAGAAATTTGAATGGCACCATAAAACATTTCAGATGAATGAAATTTTTGAGGCCGCCACTTTGTAGTGACCCGCCGCGGTGGCTCAGTGGTTACGGCGCTCGGCTGCTGACCCGAAAGACGCGGGTTCGATGCCGGCCGCGGCGGCCGAATTTCGATGGAGGTAAAATTCTAGAGGCCCGTGTGCTGTGCAATGTCAGTGCACGTTAAAGAACCCCAGGTGGTCGAAATTTCCGGAGCCTTTCACTACGGCGTCTCTCATAGCCTGAGTTGCTGTGGGACGCTAAATAAACCGAACCAAACTTTGTAGTGAAATTCTGCTTCAAGCTTTGAATAATAAAGCCCGTAATAATACCGAAATGAGCGCCTCGTTTCGAAATCTCACCCTAAGTGTCACCCCGCCGTGGTGGCTCAGTGGTTACGGCACTCGGCTGCTGACCCGAAAGACGCGGGTTCGTTCCCTGCCGCGGCGGCTGAATTTCTTGAAGGCGAAATTCTAGAGGCCCGTGTGCTGTGAGATGTCAGTGCACGTTAAAGAACCCCAGGTGGTCGAAATTTCCGGAGCCCTTCACTACGGCGTCTCTCATAGCCTTAGTCGCTTTGGGACGTTAAACCCCAATAAACGAAACCAAACCAAACCTAAGTGTCACTCGCTTTACGCAAGATTATGACACTGTCCAAGACACTCACTGAAACACCGCAGGTACCAAAGCAGTGCGGACACCGTCTATTTATTTTCACGTGCTGCTGGTATTGTATGCTCTGGCCAGGTGTCCGTATGCTCGAGGTCACACACCTAAGACCACAGGGTCATCCAGGAATGGCGCGACACCCATAAATCACGGTGTATGAAATATATACCTTAAGTGTATACACGAAAGTGAGTTCTTAAGTAAAGAAAGAAGGAAAAACATCAGGTTATCACATATATTTCCAGAAATGCAAAGCGGCGGTAAGCGTGAGAAATCGCTGGTCATCGTGACTTCCTTTTTTTATACCAAGCGAAAACTCGTGGCCTGTATTCGCCTTTCCACGTTGGTGCCACGATACAGGGATGTGTGCTTCCAAGTGTGCCGAAGTCGGGAAACCGCGAACCGTGTCATGACGCGTCGGCATACACACATTCTCAACGCAGCGCACATTTCTACAACGATTAACAACAACAAAAAAAAAAACCTACGAAAACGACCAGAACTCGGGCCTTCTGCTGTGCACCAAAACCTTTAAACCGAGGAAAGGTTGGGGGGAGAGGGGGGGGGGGGATCGGTATATGCACGTACACCGCCGACTGCGAAAAACCACCCGACCTCCCTTCATACCTTTGGACTCTCCCTAAGACAGAGCGCAAATATTTGCGGCCTTTGATGCCCCGGCGGGGCCGCGGCCACCGTGGGCTCCGAGGCTGTCGCTTGGAAGCACCCCGCGACCAGTGATGCGACTCGAACCTGACTCCTATTGTCGGAAGACGCCCCCCCCCCCCCCCCTTGGACTCCCGGTGGACACCTGCCGGCGCCAGCTGACCCCGCGGTCGGAAACATGTGCACGTGAGTTCCGAGACACGACAAGGTATTCGCGGGGCAGGCGCAGCTGAGGCTGGTCAGAAAAGACAGAGTTCAATGGCCAGCCGGTTGCCATTTTGGGAATTGGGCGCTCGGGAAAAGCAACGGTAGACCCGCATTTGACCTTGTGAACATAGACAGCACCTATAGGGAATTTGTTAACTATGGACAGGAGCTGAGCTAGCTATGTTTCGAAACATAGTTACGATATCAGCATGACCAACTGATTTGACCGACTGGAGTTTCATTAGAAACATGATGTTATGAACTTTTGAGGACAAGAAATGAAGTCGACCATAATTTCACAGTTCCACTCAGTCCGCTTCCCCGCACCTCAATGGGAGAAGCGGATAATATTGCCTTACGACAATAATGCGAAGTAGCCTTTCGGAATTATGGAAAAGACAATAATTTATCTAATGTTATATCCCTGGCAAGCGACTGAAGCGCGTCAACCGTATTATAATGCGATAGTATTAGAAGCTTCATCATGGAAAAGACTCGGCATTGGGTTCTATCCGGGGTTCTGTCATAGACTTCGCTGATTGGTCGAGACAGTTATGACGCCATCAGATCACGTGAAGTGCCACATGTCATCTCCCGCCGCCGCCTCCCCCCCCCCCCCCCCCAATGCTCGTAATTAAGTGTTTAATAGTGTTTTATTTTCTTTAATCACCAGTACACCAACTTAATCTAGCATGATTACTTCGATCGTGGTTTTTGTCGAGAACGACAACACTTATTACTCGTTTATTAAATATCAAAATACCTCCAAAATTCTTACAGTGAGGGCAGAAGTTTAAAGTTTTGTGCCACTCGTCTCGCCTCGCAACAGACAGAAAAGCTTTTCCTTGCTAGTTTTTTGGTAATGACACAAGCACACAACATTTACCATTAAAAGACGAACGGTAACTAAAAAGCCATTGCACCCCTTCCGCGTTAGGTGGCAGTAGGCAAGTATTCTTTCGCTTTGCTGAATTGACTTGCGACGCCGTCTGCGAAAAGTGACATGAAGACGTCATCAACACTTCCTCAAGTGAGTGAGTGAGCGTTTGTTCTGGTCAGTTAGGGATGCATTGGCTATTTATTTTGGATGTCTGCGTAGATGCGCAGTCTTCGAAGCAATTGCATTTCCTAAGCGTCGAGCTGCCCTTCTGTAACATTGACTGATTACGGGGCGAAACCTTCTCCGTCGGTCGCTCATGTGCGAATTCAGGTACAGATATGTAAAGCTATCACCTTTTTCCTGTGATTTATATCCGTACCGTAGCAATTTTTATTGCGCTTAAGTATGCCTTAAGTGCTGCATAGTTATTTCTCCACTTCCCTCTGTAATGATGCCTATACTTGAGCGTTAGCAAGGGATAACTTTCTGCCAGTTTTTCCTCAAATGGCCAGCAATAGCATAAATGCCGAACTCTACTCTTGAACAGCTTTATCTGGTAATGAAGTATATAGAAGCTATGAAAGGGCTAGGGCACAGAGCTGTTTTCACGGACTCTTGATCATGAGCAAATCTAACAGATCAAGCCCTCTCCTTGTGCGCGTGTGACGACTAACACAGCCGAAACTTATCTCTGAACATAATACTCGAATGTGCCAGGTCACTGAAATAACGGAGGTGACCAATTGGAGCGTACTAGTCAAGCTTGCTACTCCTCATCACTGACCAATGCAGAGTTCGTCAGAACGGTGAGATCTTTCCGACCCTAATATTCTGCACCTACCTCTACCCCACCTCTACCCCACCTTCAGCCCACCCCGATGTCCGCAATGTAACGACCTCCACGCCCGTTTCCCTATCCCTCTTTCCACCTTCTCAAAGGAGCGGCTCTCTGACCCCATGCATAGCCGCCAGCCAGCAATTGTGGTGTAACGTACATAAAACGTTCATTCATTCATTCATTCATTCATTCTTCAAGGCCTACGACGGATCTGGCAGGCATGGACGGTAAGGTGCAAGAGGGACGACCAAGATAATTTTTGGCACATCATGGTAACAGACGAGAAGTACAATGAAAAAAAAAAAATGTTAGGGGGATTAATTTGTTCTAGCGCGAAACGATGTCCTCAGAAAACTTAGCAGGCGGCGAACCTTAACAAAAGCCTCTTAAGCAAGAACCTGAGGAAGGAATTGGTGAACAACAGAGGAAGAGCACGCTGAAAAAAAAATTAAAGCAAAACATCCACTTCACTCAAAAAGAAAAACGATCTTCCTTTTGGGCAGTCCTAAACTATAACTCACTTGGTCTCCTATTGCACAGGCTGCCAGAATATGTTTATTTTTTGGTGCTCTTTTCGCTGAAACGTGCGCGTCCGATTAGGCCCAGCAACAAGGCCTCAGCGTCCACTTTCTAGGGTTGCCGATTTTTCAGCAGCGCCTATCCAGGTTCTTGGAAGGCTCTTTCGTTTCTTTACTGCGGTAAACATCACGCGCATAAGAATGACGCGCTAGAGGATATAGGATGCCGGTCTCATTTTCCATCCGCTCACCGATACCCAGCCCCAAAGGCGAGGGTTGTGGAAGGAGGGAAGCCCTCAATGTCTTTCATGCTGCAGAACACAAAAAAAGAAGGCGCAGCAGAAACAGGATACGCGGCTCTGCCCGGCTTCACTGACGGGGACGTGAAAAACGCCCGGGAAACGGTATACGAATGCGGAGAATAAATGGCTAAGTAAAAAAAAAAAGACTGTAGAGAAATCACAAAACGAACATGCAGCTCCAGGATAGCGCCTAAAAAAATTAGATGCAGCGCGCCAAAGCCTGCATCGATGTTGACTTCGGCGAAGCGGTCATCTTGGACGGCTTCGTGAGAAATGGAACGCGTCCCAAGATGGTGGCTGTCCGGCTGGACGTTTAAGTAGCCGTCTACTCGAAGGTATTGGAACGCGCCCTATATGAGGTGGTGTCAACGACTTATTCTCCCTGAGCATCTAACCCCAGAGGAATAAGAGCACCAGGACAGGGGAAAGCCCGCACCCGTTGAGAAACTGATGGGTACCCGGCGGCAGCAACCGCGGACTATCTATAGTAAGATAAAAGTCAAGAAAAAAGCGGCTTTTCCCCGTTAAAGGACCCCCTTCCAGCCAATGTTCTCGGCAGATTCTCATGAAACTGCTAGCATAACAATGCAGGGAGTGACAGATGAAAGGGTATAGATCCCCTCCCTGCATTGTTGAGGGCAGTACCTCCTCTGTGTTGTTACGCATTGCCACACTACCCACGCTAGCAAGTTCATGAGAATCGGCCGGTGACATTGGCTGGAAGAGGGTCCTTTCAGGGGGAAAAGACACCGTTTCCTTGACTTGTATCCAATTGGCAAGAGGGCATTTTCTGGTCGGAGGTAGCTCCACTATGACGCACAAGCAACCATCAGTATAATTGCTGTTTTGAAGACTGCGTGCCAGGGAAGTGTCTTGGTAACGGATGCACAGTGCAATTCGTAAAGGACACTTCAAAGTATCGTTGCCAACTCTGTCTTAAAATGGCTTCGGATGAAGCTCATAGTATTAGGCCTTACGCAGCCTGCCGGCAGATGCCAACAGAGGGAAAGTTTTACCGAATTCGTAGGCACAAACGGCTTTAAGAAGAGCACAGGTTCAGCAGCGTTGCACACAATTATGTGGTGAGTTTAGGCTGCCTGATTTCGGGGCCAGCTGGGTGCCTCCTTATAGTGAACAAGACGGTGTATGCCCCTACGAAGCGGCGCGGGATCCAGCCAGGGCAGGGCGTAAGGAGCCCCCGATGTCTACCACCTTTTGTTTGGAGGAAGTGGAGTACGCTATTGTGTGGACCGCTCGAGAACGGGCCAAGTCACAGTGAGAGAGAGAGGGGGCAAAAACAGCCTCCGGCGATAAATCAGGCCGCGGAGCTAGCTCCGTCCGTGAAATGCTATAGTGCCCATGGCGCCAGGGCGCCTTCTGCGTAAAGCGCCCAAGGAAAGCCAAGTGCGCTGAAGTGATCCCGATGCCTCCTTTTTTTTGTATGAATTCATTCCTGGATTGTCTGGTTTAACTTGAAAGGTACTGCTGTTTTTTTTTATGTTTGCTTACACCACCCTTATAGCTGTTCACTCGTGCCGTGAGCGACGTATCCCTGGCGGCGCTTTTGACGGCAGAAAAGGAAAGAAGAACATCTAAAAGAAAAGCATCAATAATGCTTTCAAATCCACCTTGCGCTCTTTTTATGACGCCTTTTGCTATGTCTGTGACTCGGTCCAGCGTCATTGCCATAGGTGTCAAAATGTGCTTCGAAACGTCTCGTAGGTGGGGGGATGGTCGTTTTCGATCTCGGTGGCGATCAGCGCGTAAAACTTGCGCGAGCGCCAAGGCGTCTAGTGCGCCGGCGACAAAACTTAATTGCTTTCCGTACCATTCTCAGTATATGCCACTTGTTAGGAGTGATACACGTGTTTAGTTCTTTACAGCTTTGCTTTTACAGCGACACTTGTGTAGGAGACCTTCTCCAGTGTTCACAGAATTGCCGTCAGTGCCACCGCAGACGGGAGATACTGAAAACTCCTACGTTCAACAGCAGGTGAGAATGTTTCACTATTGTGCCTTTTTCACGAAGTATTTCATGACGTCACGGGCCCATGCCGTATATGAGAATTGCTCATTCCAGCTTGCGTCTCCCATAGATTAACTGTTAGCAGTGTTCTGTGCAAACCTAATACCTTTCAGGATTATGTTTTTTCACGCCCACCATGTGAAGCAATAAGCTCCTGTTTCTGATTGAAACTACTGCTGATGCTTGGTTGTATCATTCTACTGTTTCCGTTTCAGTAACCTGATAAATTTTGGCAATGCCAATATGAAATTTCCTGCTTACTCACAATGGTGTTAGTGAAAAAAAAAGTAGTTTGTGTACTTGTTTTTGTTTGTTACCCCCTTTTCCCTCTAAAGCTGTGTCCTGGGGACAAATGAGAAATAAGCAAGAATTAGGTAGTAAATAATTATTCTGATTCAGGCAGATCGGTAAATAGAAAGTATGAAACAAATGGACCTCATTCATTAGGGACTTTTCCTTCCCCCACAGCAACACTAACCTCAAGCGAAACAACGAGTTTTAGTGCTACCGGGACACAGCCGGGAATCAGGAACGCGCCTAATTTCATTTATTTATTAAATATAACAGTTTGGGTGAACCTAATATCTGCAGCTTGAAATTCCCTCATTCTGATATGTAGCAAAATATTTCTTGTGAAGTGTTTCCATCGATCGCATCGAACAGTGAAGACTGCATTACAAACTGCATACAAATCTATTGGGGATGGCTTTTGACCATAGCAAAAACGTTAATACAAAAAAAATTCAAGACTCTCGTCGGGTGAAGTGCGGATATATTGATTGTTACAGTGAAATCTTACATCATATGAAAAATTCCGTTCATAAACTATTCCCCACCCAAAAATGCTTTTGTGCAGAATTGCTTGGTATGCTCCATTCAAATTATTCCGTCTTACAGGGTCTCCGCATAAAACAAGAATATGCACCTCTGTGTACGGCTGGTGATATACAGGGTGTTGCACCTCAGCTTAGCACAATATTTAAAAATAGGCTTTTGGATTTAAGAGAGCGCTTTTTTCGGCATAGCATTGCCAGTGGTGTAGTACACAGGCATACAGCTAAGACGTGCTAACTAGCAGGCTTGTTAACATAGAATAGTTAACTTCTTTACTATTACTGTTCGGCCCCTTAATTATTCAGTAACGTGTAGCCCACTGTAAGTAATATTCATATCAGTTTCTAGGATTTCGAAAACGCGATTACCCACGGCGCTGTGGCGCAACGAATTTTGGCTATTTCGACAAGTTACGCGCACTGGAGAGTTTGCTTTGCCTTCAGACTTCTCGAAAGCGCGTGTATTTTGGCGCAATTTAGTCAAAATTTGTTGGGCCAGAGCCCCGAGGTTAACCGCTCTTTTGATGCGGATATTACTTTCGGTGGGCGACATGCGTCTCAGTAATTAAGGAGCCTAGCAGTAATAGTCAAAAGTTAACTATTCAACCTTATTTAACCTGCCTATAGTTAGCACTTAGCTGTATTCCGATGTGCTACACCACTGGCAATGCTATGCCGAAAAAAGCGCTGTTCTAGCTCGAAAACCCCAGTTTCTAAAAATTGTGTAGTCTTAGGTGAAACACCCTGAATATCGTCCGAGATCGAAGGCGAGCAGCGTGAATGAGCAAAAAGCGAGTACAGCCGTGCCGCGTTAATATAGACACTTTGGTTCCTGAGCAAAACTGTCCACAAAACAAGCCGTTCGTAATAACTAATCGCGAAAGAAACAACCAGAACAAAACATGCTACGATTAAGCTCTGATTTTGTGCATAGTGGTGGCCAGTGAAATTGAAATTAGACATAAGTTGGGTATAGTTACAAGTCATTATGCATGCTTGAAATATTGCCGTGTAGCTGGATACGTCTAGTGGACTGTGATACGGTTGCTGGCGTCTCATGGCTAAATGGCTGAAGTCCTACAACGACCGTTCACATACTACGAACAGCTACTACATATGAGCAATCAGTCTACTGATAGCTAGAGAATGCGGCTTTCTAAATGGAAAAGTGCAGTACAAAAAATGGTTAGGTGCGCTGATTGGACAACTTTGCCCTACTAGTAAGGAAAGAAACCGCAAAAGAAAAGGGCCATCACTCAGCGATTTGCACTTTTCCAGTGCCTTCGTCTAGTGTCTTGCACTCAGGATTCAGAAAATTAAACGTCTTGTCGGAACAGTAAGGATTCCGTCCTCGCCACCATCCGTATTAACGGGACAAAACTACGAGGGCTGCAAGGGGCTCTGGGCATTTTCCCCTCGTCCATTGTCCGTACAGCGAGCTTCTGTATTACCGAGGCGTAAATAGATTGAAAAAGTCTGGTCATCAGAAAAATTGTTTAGAATTTGAGTCGTCTATGTTAACGAGGATCATATTAACGCGGCGTGGCTGTACAAGAATCCTTACAGCGGCGACCTACACTGGAGCAATGTGAAAGCAAAACGTCCACATACTATATCGACGTCCGTGGATGTTCTGACGTCCATGTACTATATCGGCGTCCCTGGCTATTTTGACGTCTAAGTGTATTTTTATGCGTTTTCCGCGTTTAATTAACTCACTAATTGCACCTCATCAACCAAATTTTTCCCACGGCAAACTTTTTCGCACATCTATCTTCAGAGAATGACGTGATAGTGCGAATAAAATGCGGCCACTTTTTGCTGATGCGACAGAGCCACATAATGATCTCGCATGAATAAGCAAAGCGAAGCACTGTTGATGTTGCCTGTGTCTGTGTCTGTAGGGATGTGTTAGCAAGTATGCCGGCATGAGTAGTGACAGCTACCGCGAGACATGAAGAGTATTGTACTTCAGTGGACCTCAAGCGACGCTTAGACACTCGCGACAACTGCATGCAACTGTTCTTAGCGTGCTACATAAATCACTGATGCCACCGCAGACTGTTCGCATAAACGGCTGGTAGTGACAATGCTACCTGTATGCCATTTTTTTTCAGTTTTCTATTTTCTTGAAAGTAACCTTTTTGTCGTTATTAAACGCTAATAAAAGGATACAGGCCCACATAAGTGTGTCCTCAGTGCGCCCGCTTGTAACCTGGATGATGATCAAATACGAGTTGTTCGGTCTCATCCAACAGCACTTCTTGGGCATTTGCTGTCCCAGGAAAATTTGAAACTCTCAAATTAAACTCCACTCACATGAAAAGCTGTACAGGTTCCGAAATATTCCAGCTTCCACACGGCTGTTGTTCGTACTGTAGGAAGAAGTCTCTTTCAAAATGGGTAGTGTCCCGTGACTTCACAGACCACCCTTAATTGAAAGCATTCAAAGAGCCTCGTGTCGAGCATATGCTACGCAGTAAGTATACACCAAAGGCTAGGGAAATTTATAGTCGCTTTCATTGCAAAGGTTATAACATCCTTTTTTCAGGACTGCCAATCCAATAGAGGAATGCGTCACTGTGGTCAATGACCTCGCCAACACAACTAATGTTGTGGTGGGACAAATAGAGAAAAGACTAAAAAAAAAATTCCACCTTAAGGATATGCCATGATAGCGTTATTGAGCTAATGCCCATATATGCAGAAATGCTCTTTCTCAACTTTACGTGCATAGGTCCTTGGGAGTCCTCACACCAATCCTTCCTCAATGGGGCAGCGGTTAATTAAAGGATGTGCCACTGCCTTGAGATGACAGGTGCTGAACCCGGTGAGGCTTGTGCGACCCAAGTTGCTCTTCCCGAACAACCTCTCGCGATCTATCACTAAGTTAACTGCCACCTCTCACGGTGGTCAATTTGCTCATAATCCAATGGGAAGGTTGTGATGACACGTTTTTTCCTGCGAAATCCTGTAAAAGAAACATGTGCATTATCAACTGTATATGGAGCCTGACGTGGATATAGTCTGCTGTTCACTGATGCGATATTGGGGTAAAATGCTTCGTCGGTCCTTAAATTCGCCCATGAAAATGATCGGAGCAAAGGATTGTTATTGGCTGAAGGTGGAGCTTCGTGCTCTGTACGAACACATCGTAACATAACTAATATTTTGAGCATTGCTACCTACCTGTGAACTCCATGAGTGCTGTAACATATCCATGAATACATACAATTTTCTTGTTTTATTTCATTTGTGATACTCGAATGTTTTCCTGGTCAGCGTATATGCCTGCGTTTATTTCCTTTGTTTTATGTTTTGCTCTGTTTGCAATATTATTTAAATATGATTGTTCTCGCTTGAAGTTACCAATGATGACGGACATTATTGTATTGTATGCTGTACTGTACACGAGTTATCTTTCTTTTTACATGTGTGTGTGTGTGCTGGTAACGGATGCTGCCGCTGTGTCAAACTGGGTGCTGCGGGCCAGTCAAGCTGTCAATGGGCAGCTTTTTCTTGCAGCTCCCCTCCATCTGGAAATTTCTAGGTTGCAAAATAAACTGATTTGATTTGATTTGATAAGTGACGTCATCAGACCGAAATTGGCGTTACAGCTGCTAATGTTATCGCAGTGCCAACGCATAATGGAATTAGGTGTGCCTGTTAACTTTCCTTTGCCTATTTATTCCCTATGGCGCTTATCCCGTGAAAGGAGCGAGATATGCGTACATATTTGAAAAAATGAGCTTCACTGTAACGTACTCATGGATAGACAAAGTCTGCGGTAAGTGTTCCTTTATCGGTGTGACGCGTGCGACTGCTTCGACACATGCAAACTACCGCATGCCGGAGTTAAAGGTTATGCTGCTAAGTTATGTGATCAATAAACGAACCACACTCCGCTATTCATGAGCGTACGTCTGGACGACAGGAACACACACAGTAGGAGCTCAATACGGTATGGGCAGAGTACAGTGATCGCGGACAGAAATGGCGCACCAAAAATATAGCGGACAAATTATGCCACATTGCAGGAATCATAGGCATAAGAGTCGAAAAAAAGTACGCTCCACACTGCTTGACATTACCCGCGGACAAAAAAAGCCAGTAATGCTTGCATCCCCTTCTCCTATCTCATGAGATTACGTTCTCCAAGGAACACCAGGACTAGACCGTCTTGGACCACCTAGTCGCACGCAGAACATTCTCAGTAACGCTCACTCTACGTTGCATCCAAGGGCGTCCGCAGAATTTTTTGCAGGGGGGGGGCCCATTGGTTGTTGGCGCCGGAGGGGGGGGGGGGGTATGTTCGTAGCAAAAAGGCACTATTTGCGGAGTAAATTTATTTATTTATATACAAATAAAATAAATAAGTAAAATACACATGAAAGAAAAATTACAAACAGCAAATTAAAGCGAGGCTAGGAGAGATACATTGGAGTTTATCAACGAAGAAACAATTAAAATTAATAAAAATGCAAAAAGATACTATCACTTCGTGGAGAAGAGTGCTCAGTCTTGCTGCATACGGGTTCTCGACACACCCGGATTGATGACCAGCACACAGCACAATATGTTCACAAACACGCAACGACAGTCACTCAGTCAGTCTTCCTTGAACAGAAACTGTAGACGCCTCGGATTTTTCTGGGCGAATTGCGTGATGACACTGGTGATAAATTCATTTCTGTGCTTCATTACACGCTCTCGGTGCACACTCATCATACAAAGGCCGTCCAGTCTGTCGTTTGTCATCGTTGAGCGTAGCCACGTTTTCACTCTCCTCATTGTACTGAAGGAGCGTTCGACCGTACAGGTAGTAACTGGCAAAGCCAGAGCCACCTCAATGGCTTTTGCAACACCAGGGAAGAATGTCTTGGCCTGATGTAGAAGCTCGCAGTAAGTTATTTCTGATGGGTCCCCAGTTTTGTTGCACCACATCTCGTACCAAGAGATGGCCTCTTCCTTGAAGTTGTCGATGCCGTAAAAGCACTGGAGTTCTTCGGCGAGAACAGCGAACTCAACACGGCTCAAGTGCTTCATTTTTGATGGATGCAGCTGGAGAAGTTTGAAGCTCCTCTCATTGCTTTCAGAAAAGCGCCGAGCTAAAGAAGCAGTGAGGGAGTCCAAGTACGGCACATATATTGCCACACGGTAGTATTCCTCTGGCGACTGAATCCCGTAGTTGTCTCGGTGGGCCTGACGAGAGACTTGTCTTGGTACAGATATCACCACATTTAAGTGATTGGCTGCCTCCCTTGCTGCATTCATGATGTTAGAGAACTCCTCTACAGCGTTTGTCCGGTGGCCGCGAAAAATACGTTGTAGCTCAGTGATGTGGCCATGCACAGAATGGAAGTCCATGGATACACCTTGCAGAATGTTCGTAGCTGGTTCGAGCCGAGCGCTGTACTTCGCTACAATATGCAAGCAGACGATGAAAGATGAGCTTGTTGTTGCGCAGTAGAGGATGTGAGCTCGTTGTCTAGTTGCAGCGTTCGAGCATGATTCCGTGGACGCGAGCTGCTCGAGTGCTTCGACTATGGCCACGTAATGCTGAGAGAAGATCCTAATAGACTTGTACTTTGCAGACCATCTTGTCTCACACAGCATCGGAATGTTGGGCACCAATTTTCTCCGGAGCACGCTCTCGCGGAAGAAGTTTATGGTTTGTTTGATTATCCCAATTGTGTTTCGAATTTCAGAGACGTCGTTCAAATCGTTGATGACGAGATTTAGTTTGTGACTTGCACAGTGGAAAAATAGTGCCTTCGGGAACTGTTTTTGTATAATTTTGTTCACTCCAGCTTCTTTTCCAGCCATTGTAGAGCATCCATCGTACCCCTGTCCAACGAGGTTCGAAAGAATCAGTCCGACATTCGTCAAAAGCTTCAAGATTGCCGCGGCGATGCAAGCGGAGTTTAATTGCTCCAGCTCTACAAATCCCAAAAACTGCTCTCGAACGCACACTTCGACTTCCGCCTTGTCAATAAAGCGAACGCCTATAGACATCTGCTCTTTTCCTGAAATATCTGCAGTTTCGTCAGCAAGAACGGAAAAAGCAAACGCTTTGTTAGTTTCGGTAACTATCTGCTCTCTCAGGATGTCGCCACAGATTGTGATGATCTCGTTCTGGACGCGGACAGAAGTGTACTTGGCATTGCCAGCAGAAGAAGCGAAGTGCTCCTGAAGTAGAGTATCTCCAGCTTCTACACGAAAGTCAAGCAGATCATTGAAGACTCCACTATCGGACTGCTTGCCGCGAATCGGCAAGTCATGCGTCGCGCAAAAGACAATGGTGGAAACTATTGGAAATAGTTTCTCACGGTTCCTTTCAACTTGCGCGTGCAGTGCTCTGTTCAGCTGCTGTACAACGGGTAGCTGCTTGCCTTTCATCACATCCATAAAGTTCTGTGAGGCCGTCATTGCCTCCTGGTGCCATTGGGATTTTACGTGATCCCTGCACGCCTCGTGCATTTTTCTGTAGTTAATGAAAGCGCGCGCGATAAAACTACCTTGAGTACCCCGGTGAACACGCGGAGGAAAAATGACGCAAAAACGACAAAAGGCGCCTTTCGCTGTCGCTGAGTACGCAAGCCAGGGGGCGTAATCTCCCAGCCACTGATGTCGAAAAGGCCTCTTTCCAGGTGTTACATCCTTCTTAAAATCATATGTGACATTTGGCGACCATGGCTTAGTAAGAAGACGTAACTTCAAAAAGTCCGGTATGCCAGTGAGTTTAGCTTTGCCTAGAAACTCTCCTAAGTCATATTATTGAGGTAAGTTATTTGTTTTCTTGATGTTGTCTCCGGACTTCGATCCCAAGCAAGGAGAAAGGGAATCGTTTCGGCTTACTGCGTGACCGAAGCTCGCTGGTGGAGTTCCTTCCATGGAGACGACGACGCCGGCTACTGTCCGGTGATGAAAGGTTGCATCGCTCTGGTCAAATCCGGACTTGAATCCCAAGAAAGGAGAAATGGAATCATCTCGGCCTGCTGCATCACCTGAACTCACTGTTGACAGAGTCCCTTCCATGGAGTCGACGACATCAGCTACTGGCCGGTGATAAAAGCTTGCATCACTCTGTTCAAATGCTACACCGTTGTCACATGTCACACCAGAATCTGCAGGGGCGCATTTGGATAATGCTTCGTCAGACAACCGCTGACGCTTGAAGAAGCGTCGAATATCCATCATTCGGGACCGCGCGAGACAAAGCTGGCTATGGAGTTCCTCGGGGTTGGTAGTGTTAAAAATATATACACATTGATTGGAAAAACGGTTGAATGCGTACGTTGAAAACAAAAAATGACTATGTATGCAGCGAAAACTTATTTACAAGATAAATGCACGCTCGCAGCTTCATACACCTCGCTCCATCTTGCTCGCGCAACCGCACAGTCGAGTATTTGCACACACACTACTCGCCGCTCGTCGTTTTCTCGTCCGCTGTCTTGGTTGTTCTCAGCTTCGTTGACAACCGGCCACTAAAAACACCGAAGCACAAACAAAGAGGCGCGCACACGCAAGGAACGCCGCGCGACTTCCGAGGGGAAGGGACACTCGCCACTCCGGTCGGAAAATTTGTTTTGTGTGTTTTTATGAGGTTCAGAGCCCCAAAACGACTCAGGCTATGAGGGACGGACGGTCTCTTTACCATGCACTGACATCGCACAGTACATGGGCGCTGTTGGGATTTGAGGCCCAGCCAGAGGTGACAGGCGAGCCAGGCAGGCGCCATCGGGCTGCCTTGACCAAAGGCGCTGGTTTCCGGAGAAGACGCAAGGAACGCTGTTGTGGGGGCGCCTCTGGAGACTGCGTCGCCGTGAACAAAAGCAGCTAATCCCCTTTGCCGAAAATTCTGAAAGCGGCGCTTGTACCGAACTGCGCTCTCCCGTGGATCGGAGGAGACAGCGAGCGGCGGCGGCGCCAACTCATCGCCCGCTTGCCCCTGAGCAGTCCGACAAAGCGGGGATGGACACGGCTGATTTGTCCCTCCCTCCTGAAGAATTCATCGGTGGCCGGGGTGTGCGCTGTCTGCCTCCGTGTCGCTATCTCTCTAGAGATCAAAGAAACAGGCACACATCTCAAGACGGCTCGAAACACATGCTCGCCGGTGCCGCTGTATGTCTGCAACGACGCGTCTCCGGACGCGGCACTTTGCAGATGTGACCCAAAGCGTGGAAGCAGGGCCGCTTTTACTCTTTTGGCTGAGCGCACCGCCGCCCCTGACGTGCGGCCATCACTCACGGTTCGAGTGAGTGATTTTCCAGGGGGGTGCAGCCGCCCCCCCTTGCCCCCCCCTCCGGACGCCCATGGTTGCATCTGGAGAACAGTCCAACAGAAATAAGACATGAAGGTGACAGTTTTCGGTAACGACTTATAACGACGCGACATTAACGCCGACTCTAAATGTAAGCCGCGCAGCAAAAAAAAAAAAAAAAGGCAAGCATGCACGTGGTTGTTAAACAATGGCGCTCACGCGCGAGCACAGATCTTGAATAATAACACTTATCTATCAGGCTATGCACCCGCGGCATTAGCCGCTCCGGTCCCTCACATTTTTGAAAACGACCGCGCGGCGCCTCTCCGTGCTTTTAAACGAGCGCTCCCACGAGTTCGTGCAGCAACGAGCTCGGGCTTTAAACGAATAACCGCGCGCACGTCCGCTAGGTCTTTTAAGCCAGACAACGTCGAGGGGAGGGGGAACAGGAGTCCACGCTTTCCTGACTCTCTCCGCACACACACACCCCTCGTCAACACAGCGACGACCCAGAGCACCGCATGCGGCGGCAAAAAAAAAAAAAAATAATAATAGAGGTCGCGGGGAAGAGAACCAGCTGCGAAGAGGGCGCGGAGCCTTTACAGCCACTATTTACACACGGACCCTGATCAGTGGCATCGGGAGGACTAACGCTGCCCAGAGCTTCGCTTCGTTCAGACACTCCAACCGGCTTATGGGTTCCGAGACGAGTGTCGTTTAGGGTGGATCTCGTTTCTGCCCCCCCCCCCCCCCCCTGTTCTCCTTTTAGGCGAGTAAAACGCAACACAGGCCTGAAACAACAAACGACCATAGGCTTCACGAAGAGGGGACGGTTGTCTCCATGGGCGTGAGACGCGATGAACGCATGAAGTATGTCCCAGTCGTTGAACAAAGTGCCGACCGCCTGACAGACAGTGTCGGCCGCTAGCTGCGCACAGCTGAAAACTTCGATGGGATCGCTTTACCCGCGGCCACTCCAGTCGGCTGAAGTGGACTGCGGAAGAGGGTGTAGTTTTGAGGATTTGCAGAGCGCCGCCAAGCGGCAGTCTTCGTAAACTGTTTGCCGGGCGTGGCGGCAGTTCGCATGGCCTGGTTATTTTTTGTGTAACTTCGAATGCGGCTGTTTTGCTTTCAGCATCGTTTTCTTGACTGTGTATGCAATTAAAGTAAAGGAAGCCGCTCCAAAGCGGTCAAAATGAAGTTTCGTTAATTGCAAGAAAAGTTATACTTGCAATGTACATTGCATCTAGTAACTACTTGCTTGATTTTAATAGCAGACGCTTCTTCATCTGATGAATGCAATGCAGTTGAACGCTTTCTTATGCGCACGAACGTCGCTCGACTCAGCACCACGTGAACTTCTTAAAAACGACAGCCCCCCCCCCCCTCTTTTTTCCAGAAACACACACAACAAAAAAACGCACACCTGCTCACTTCTGGTCCGCGGGTTGGTTGCAATAGGGTCTATTTAATTCCCAAGGTATATCGGTCAACAGGATTGCTCTTTTCACTATGAGTAGTTGAACGATGCTCTGTGCGGTGCTCGTTCTGCTGTACCTAGTTGTGGTTCAGGTTTAGTGCAACGTAAAAAGAAATCGTTACAACAGGCACCACGGAGTTTTTTTTTTATTTCCTTCACTCCTGAAAGAAATAAAAAAGGAAAGTAAAAGTTTAATGTTCGAAGCCACTGATTCCTCCCATGCCGCTCACTCGGGCGTCAGCTTTATTATTGTTTTTTTCGAACCAAGAAGTTTCATTTGTGAGCCGATCCAGTGTCTGCGGCCGCTTATATTCAGAGGGAGGGGGGGGGGGGGGCGAGTTTATATGCTCACGGTTCTCAGCAGTTTGTTTCGAGGTTGGGCTACTTGCTATAAACCACTCATTTAGTTACTGACTTCCAGTGAGGAGGACTCCGGCATCTGTTCGGAGCACAGATGGTCCTGTGCTTCTGCAGGCGGTCCCTTCAGAGCACGCGGGCCACATTGCCTGCTATGTACATACCACTATGAGGTACCTTTGAGCCTAGACGACGAGCTCAAGGTCTCAAAGTCTGAGGCAGCAGTGAAACAAGAAAGATTTAGTACGCGGTTACCATTATCGTTACAGTCGGTTGTTAAGCTACGCCAACCAATACCAAGTGGATGGCAGTTGGTTGAACGTTTCACCTTAACGCTAGGTTGATGCTTATGTGCACGGTGCACATCTCGGTAGTATTCGTGGTATGCTAAAGCACGGTACTACCGCAGAAAGTCCTGCCCTGAGTCCTTCGTGTAGCTATTACTTCTTTAGAGGGTCGTTGCGTTGTGCAGAACTCGTTCGCATTTTTACGCTTCATGCGGTCTTGCCCGCTGTGGTGAGCAGACTACTACAGGGGATGTGGTAGTCTGACACGGATTCCAAGAAATGCTGGCGGTCTCCACTAACGAGAACCATGCAAAACGCAATGAGTACAGCGCAGCGATAAAACAGCGAACTGCGTTTGACGTGTCTGCCGAACAATCTGCGGCATAGATAAATGTTTTTTTTTCCTCCTTTTGGAGGGAGGGGAAGTAGTCCAACAGGTTTAGGGGGCGTTTCGTAGCCGTACGGCCATGCTTGGATGGGTGTTAATGAGAAATTACTATATTATTGCAAATACTCCGCACAGAGCCAGATTGGAAAGCATTGCTTGGCCGCCATGTTATAAGGGACCTGCTGTGTTGTTTTCACCGCATTTCTACTTTGTATTTTGCTTTTCTGATTCTCCATCATATCAACATGTTATGGTTACTTCATTAAATTAATAACCCTAGGTACGTGCACCTTGAACCCGTAGCATAATAGAATTAATGCTATCCACCAAATAAAATTTTGAAGCGCGGTCGCTGTGTCTCGGCTCCTACTCGGCCGCTCCTGGGGTCAATATTGCACGAAGTTTGTGACTCTTACGATGTGGTTCACACCTTCGAAGCACAATCCGAAGTATAGTGTGTTTGATAATGTTTGTTTTAAAACAGCTGTGTCTCTTGGCCTCTCCTACTAATTTAGCGCACCTGATTTTGACGCAGTGTGTAAATTTCGGCTGAACCTTTCAGAATGAACTCAATGTACTGGCCTGGTGCTGGCCTGGTGCACTTGTACACCATTGTACTGGTGTCGTGTACTGGTAAATTTAACTGAAACCGAATTGTTTTTGATGAAACCAGAGAATCGAAAGAAAAAAAACTAATTGTGTCATATTGCCACGCGCCTAACGCGCCGCGCGGCCTCCGCGCTGAGTCGAAGACGACGACGAAGCGGCGGTGGGCTCTGGTGGCGCGCTGTTCTGTTCTGTGTCGTGGAAGCTGGCTCCATAATTAAAAGAATGCTCCCGGTCTTGGGTTCTTCCCGACGTCTACCTTCACGGCTCCTCTGGTCGTGACAATATGTATAGGCAATGCTACCGCGTTAGAAGCTGAATATGCCTTGACATAAAGTATTGCGCCATTTTTTCGTGGTTGCGTGCATTTACGTACCCCTAAACATCTGTCTGGGCTAGTGATGCATAACTATCGATAGTACTAACGATAGCGATAGTTGAGTCACTATCGAACTATCGGTGGTAAAAAAGACTATCGATAGTACTATCAATAGCCCGCTATCGATAGTACTACCGATAGTACTATCGATAGTACTATCGATAGGCGTATCGATAGGCGTATCGATACTACTTGTTATATATAGTACTATCGACACTATAAAATCAACCACGCGTGCCCACTGCATCCTAAACTTGGTTTCTCGAGAGTGTGGTATGGGGTAGATGGTATGAATAACGGACAGTACTCGCCGTTTTCGCATCCTACGCGCCACCGAGCTCTACAGACGTTCCCTACGTAAAGTTGCTGGATAAAATGTTAGCGTACGAATGTTCGAGTTGCGAAGCATGTGTACGAAAACCATTTCTGCAGCGGTTACGTCAGCAAGACGACGTCTGCAATGCACGGTAGTGTCGTCTAAGCTAGCACAACTTGTGCTGTTTGTTCTTTCATCGGGTACAGTTGCAGGTATTTTTCCGAACTGGTCCAGCTAGTGCACGTTAAAGAACCACAGCTGGCCGAAATCTACCCGGAGACCTCTACTACAGCATCCCTCATAGATTTAGTCTCTTTGGACATAAAGCCTCATGAGACCGTCAGGTATCGTAAATGTTTTGGTTATATCGCTGGCCAACAAATGCATATCAATATTGTTACTACCATCGACAGTTTCACAGAGACACTATCCCTACTATAGCGATACTATCGATACTATAGCTATACTATCGCTAGTAGTACCATCGACAGCAAGACTATCGATAGTAATACTATCGATTCTACTATCGATAGTAATACTATAGAATCTACTATCGATAGTAGAATCGATAGTATTACTATCGATAGTAGACTATCGATAATACTATCGATAGTCTATCGATAGTAGCGCTATCGATAGTTTTTTTACACTATCGATAGTTTCAAAAGAACTATCGCTACTATCGATAGTCAATTTTTCGATAGTTTTGCATCACTAGTCTGCGCACAAGGAAACATCTCTTCAGATCATCTAGCTAGCGGTTAGATGTTTCCCTGAAGGTATAAGTGGCGGACAGGTGCAATGAAGATACCTCGAAAGATGTAGTCCTTCATTGGATCCAATACGTCAATTTCCTGGGAATTATGGTAACGACGAAGCATTTTTTTTTCTCCGATGAAGCTTTTAATGCTATGGCAGTAAAAATCACAGTTCTTTTTTGGGAGTGTAGCGTGCGATTGAACTAATAGGCGATCGATAACGTTTGGAAAATTTTGTACACACTATTGGGCCGCACTCTAAACAAGAATACGTCTATATGGAAGGGGAAAGGGGGCAAGTTGTCCTCTAGCGCACACCCTTCATTAAAGGGAAACTGCATAGGTTTTAGAAATCAACAAGCTTAAAAGGGTCGAATGTGTGAAACTTGGAGGTAAAGCATGCGAAGTCTTTTTGGGCTAGCGCTTGAAATAGTGAAGTAATAGCCGATTAAAATCCGGACGCCCTTCGAGCTTCTCAGCAGCGCACAACGCCAAGTGGGGGGCGCATGATGACGTCATCGAAGGTATTGGTACATTTCCAACGGACAAACGCCTGCTTTGAAGGAAAAAAACCAACGACACCGAAGGCGAACCCTGCCGAGAGTTGTTTGGCAGCGTCTAACGCGTCAGGGCAGGGTGTGGCTGACGACAGCGGTAATTTGAAATCATACCTTCCGTGACGTCACGCTGAGTTTTCCTGCACTCCTCCGCTGCATTGAGGAGAAGCGCAAATTTCAATCGTCGATTACGTCATTATTTTAAATGCTAGTGCAAAAACACTTGGCATGCTTTACCTGCAGCCTACATGGATTTGAATCCTTGAATATCGCGATATTCTCAAAAGAGTGCTGCATCTGCCCTTTAAAGGGTGTGCGCTAGAAGACAGCTGAGTCTCTCTTTACTGCTTTCTGTTTAGAGTACAGTACCATATACGACGCCCCCGGTTGTGAGCTCAATTTGCCTCCAAATGCCTATATGGCTCGCCTGCAAAACTACTTCAATATATGCTCGAAATTCGTCCTTGTTCCTCCGACAGCTTTCAAAGTCGTCTTGGGGCGTGGCCACCGTACTGCCTCCAGCTGATTGCGCATACCTTTAACAACCAATTGCTTTGCCTGTAAGCTCCTGCCTTTGATGTATAGTTAAGTGTTGTGAGGGTCTGGTCCGAAACGACTTACTAATCCTGAACGGAGTCAAGTGTCCAGATTTAACTAATACATCGCCGACACGACGCGATACTCTCCATATGGGTGAGTGCAGAAAAGCGTTGCCCATATATGACGGCTGGCACATTTCGGATGCAGATTAAAGTTTGGCCGCACGACAGCAGCGCCAGCTGGCTGACACAGTCGAGAGTGGTTTCAACATTCGGTCTCCCATTAAGATGGGAGATAATGATATCCCACAGAAATACAGAGGATGTAATGGACTAGGGGAGGGAGGAGGGTGTCTAGGGCGAAAAGCTTACAGTTGGTCATTTTGCTAGGGCTGCAAGTGGATTCCAAGAAAAGTACATCCCATAGCGCGTAGTATAGCGCACAATATAACGTATAGTATATATACCTTATATATAGTATAGCAAATATAGCGCAGAGAGGCAGCGCGGTGAGTGGCTGCGGGTGGCGGAAAAAAAGAAAAACAAATGTCGGGTGCTGACTCCAATGGTACAGCGAAGAACCAACGCAATCTGGGCAGCGAAATGGTCGACACATAGATGGTACAGTGCATAACGAGCTGGTGTGGATGGTGGAATCACGAGGGTGCGCATCACTGCGCTGAGACTTTATCAGCTATTTGCCAGTTCCGTTTCTGCAGCCTGATTTCCTGTCAGCCTGTCAGTCTGTTTTGTGGTCAGATTGCATATGGGCGAACGCGGTGTCGGCGAAGAATTGCTTGCGCCTCATGACGTCGACATTGAAGTCGGCAGAAAAGACGAGTGGCGTCGTGTGATCGAAACCCACGAGAGTGGTGCTGATGAACTTCAGGACGTTTTCCTTAGATGAGTTTGTAGCTTAATGAGATGTGGTTTTCGGCTTGTCGATAATCCATCCTTGACAACAGAGCGCGCAGAAAACGGCGAGTAAGAACACGAGAAAAGACACAGACAAGTGCTTGTTCTCACTGAATTTTTATTGGGAAGATTGGTCGAAATATATAGGAACATAATAGGAACTAAGGAAAGGGAAGGAATTTTTCCTTGCATTTCCTTCCCGCCCCCCCCCCCCCCCCCCCTTCCTATCATGTTCCTATATATTTCAATGAATCTTCTCAATAAAAATTCATTTAGAACTAGCACTTGTCTGTGTCTTTTCTCGACATCGTCTTCGCCGTTTTCTGAGCGCTATGTTGTCAAAAAAACGTTTGAAGACCTTCGCCCCGCCCTGCGGTTGATTGACCTCGCGTGGGTAATTAAAACACCCTAGAACGATCACACAGTACAAAAATGGTGACGTCACTACACAGTTCCACATTCACTTGAACGGTTGTTATGCCATTCCGCCACCATTACGTAGTGCATCGGAGGAAAGAAAAGCAATTGCGCTGAAATGAAAAATGGTCCACCCGGGGATCGTATTGCAGCCTTTTAGTTCGTGAACCGAGCGCGCTACCCAGTCTCATCCACTATAGCACACGCCCTGCTTTATATCCGCGCAGTTGAAACCATCCGAGAAGACACTGAACGAGTTATCGCAGCTAAGTCCCATGGTGGTCCGGCCGAAAAGTACAAATCGCCCCAGCATGCCTGCGAAATCGCGAGCAGATTTGATTCTGCGGCTTCACGACCGAATTCCGGGGGCGTATACTAATCCCGCTCCCGCCTGGCTGAGTGGGTCCTGTCAAAATATATTTGTGGAGTCCTGACACCGACTTCTTTAGGATCCTTCTTCACATTTACTACTACTATTACTAAGCAATGAGTAAACTGATGCCAGCGAAACGGAAGCCTTTGCCAAGTGCCATCACTGCGCTTATCTTCTGAGTATCTCGGTTGTAGTATAAAACATCTTTATTGACTAGAAGTGAAGTCCGTATACCTGCTCTCCTCGCTGCACGCAGCAACTCACTGACAGTACTGAGCGACGCCGCGATGGGTTTAGACCTGGACTCTCCTTGCATTTACTTGATGCAGATCTTTCGAAGGAAAGGAGTTCAGGTTTGGTTTGGTTTATGGGGTTTAACGTCCCAAAGCGACTAAGGCGACTAAGGAAAGGAGTTCAATCTCGAACGGGGATGTACAGCCATTAGACGCCCGGCCGGACCTCGAGCATTCTTCCCCGCGCTTGCCCGCTGTACTCTGGCCCTAGACATCATGCTCTTTCTCTGTACTCTGGCCCTAGACATTATGCTCTTTCTTCACTTTCAGCGGAGTTGGAACCAACCTCCCTCATGACTTGTGTCATGCCGGATCCGCACTCTATTCGGCAGCGGCTGCCAACGAGCTCTGGCATTCGCTGTTCCCAGAAGATCCTGCGTCTCCTGCCATTGGTATCCGGTTTCGGCGTCTGGGGCTTGATACCCAGCACCCGGCCTCTAAAAGTCAAGTGCGGTGACCGACCCACATGTGCCAAGAAGTGACGGACTCTTTTCCATTTCTCTTCGTGTGTTCATCCCCTGCTCTTCTTTTTTTCTTCACAACAGCCATATAAAGCCAAAAAAGTGAGTAAATACGTATAAATAACAGCTTTCGCTCTCGCCTGAAACGCTAAATTATTGGGCGCGCTACAAGGCCTCACAGGATAAAGGGGCAGCAATTAACTACGTTTAACGAGAAGCTATATTTAGCGACCAGTTGGCGAAGCTTGCTAGGCAGGCCGAATGCTTAATAAGCCTTCCTCGGTATCTACTGAGGAATGATGGTAAAGGCATCTGTGTCGCTGCTTATCCCGTTTGCACACTACGGCAGGGAGTTCCGGAATTTTTTCCTGATCATCCGCATCACCAACAGGCGACATGGCATACGTGACGACGATACCCTAAATGTAGTCAGAAACCTGGTAGTTAGCCGAATCACGTACAGCCTACCCTATCAGTGCCTCAACAAAAGCGAAGTACAACACGTCTACTGAAAAACTCATGGCCTTGGGATTGCATAACACCTTTGAGGAGCTACGAGAGGCGCAGATTGAGTCGCAAAAACTCAGGCAGTTGCAAACAACGACAGGAAGAGCGCTCCTACAGAGGCTCAGATACCGCGAGCAGATGCGAGAAACTGCGAGGACGGAAACAATCCCCGACGAGCTTCGCAAGTCCCTCAATATAGCGCCAATACGAAGGAACATGGACCCCAGGCTCCACCCAGGCAGAAGAGAAGCGAGGGCCGAATTCATCGAGAAGACATATGCTCCTCAAGACACGATCGTGTATGCAGACGTGTCTTGTAGAGGAGGAGACGCCAAATCGCAGTGGCGGTGGTGGTCGATTCGTCTCTACGCGAAATGACCAGCGCGTCTCTCCGAGACTGCACAGCTGCAGAGGCCGAGGAAGTAGTCGTTGCTCTAGCAGTGGCGGAGGGCTATAGAACCGGGCGGTCGCTAACAATACTCACGGACTCTCAGACAGTCTGCCCAATTACATGAATGGCAAGATAGGTCGTCAGGCGCTCTGTATACTCCACGCAGCGAGCGGAATTAAAAAAAAAAAAACACGAAGACGAAAACGGCAAGAACAAACACAAAATTGTGTGGGTACCGGGGCACACGGTGGTGGCAGGGAACCAAGAGGCCGACAGAATAGCTCGAGGATACATTACTTTCCGAGCAACCGACGAGACCGCGGAACTCGCGCCAGCACCCAGGGAATACTCGGCCATACTACAAAACTATAGAGGCAGAAGAACGCGATATCCCCCGCCGCACGAACCTCTCAGCAGAGAGGAAGCTGTCACCTGAAGAAAATTACAGACAGGCTCTTACCCAAACCTACATACGCTAAACAAAATGCACCCTACGATATATGCAGAGAAATGTCCCTGGCGCGGCGAAAAACCCGCCCTATATAACATCACATGGGCCTGCCAAAACATAGACGTGGTCCCCAAAATACAAAACCCTAGTACCGAGCAATGGGAGAATCTGCAATCGATCGACCGCTGTGAAGACCAACAAGGTCTGCTACAGTGAGCTCAACGGGCGGCACTGGCCAGCGGAGCCCTGGACTGAGGGCAACCGACCATTGATTAGAGGTGGACAACGTCGACAGAGAGGACTTATGGGGATAGAACCGAGGAGAGAACATCTCTGAAGATGCCCCCAAACCGCAGGAAAAAACACTAGAGTAAAATAAAGTTTTCCCTTCCTTCCCAGGCACATCTGATAAAATTGACTGGCTTAGCTCTGGTTAAACCTGAAGAATGGCGAAAGCAACATCTGCGCGTAGCCATATATTGTTGCGTGAGCTACATTGCCCACAGTCTCGCCGTTTGGCGTGCTCTTGCACGACCATACTGCGCATGCGCGAGGAGTAAGTGACGTCACTACGCACAGCTGATCCCCGGGCGCTGAGGACAATATTAAGAGTAGAGCAGCCTGGGAGGCCCTTCTTCGAAGCGAGGTCTCCGCCGACCAGAAACGAGCTGTCCGCCTGGCGGCTGAAGCCGCGAAGAGCCAATGTATCTTCGCCAGTCATTAGTCGCGGAGGTCCCGGGCCCCGTCCCCTAGGCCTGCGTGCCAGGGACGGGGAGTAGGGGGCCTCCTACATCGGTGGAAATAACAGTTATCATCATCATCGTGGCGTGCCTCGCCGAGCGCGCTCGCCTTTCCTTAAAATGATCGGAGTGTAAAACGTGATCAACGCCAACGCCAATCAACACAATGAACGCCGACGGCCCATGGCTTGAGCGCCGCGTTTCTGGCACAACGTTGTGAATGCCAACGCATGCAGCCCACACCTGTCAGTTTAAAGCACGGTTCAGGTGTCCACTGTTCCAAGAGGGCAGTTATGCGCCTTCCCTCTGGTTCAGGCGTCCACCGAGATGTGGACACCTCGCCCTCACTTCACGCCATGGGCGTCCGGAAGGGCGGGCAAGGGGGGGGGGGGGGGCGTTTGCCCCCACTCCCCCTGGACTTACGGATATTATTTATGCCCTAGTAGAAACCAACTACAAACCTACCATCCTCGGACATCGGGTGCCCCCCCCTGGAAAAAGTTCTACGGACGCCCTTGCCTCACTCTATATATCCTGGCACCGCAGAGTTAAGCCACAGCCAATTTTATATAGACCACAAATCACGCAGATGACGATGCGCAATCGCTACTGTGCATAAGAGAGGGAGAGAGAGACTGTTGGAGACTCCGGCCCGGATCGAACATCATGATTGCGAGCACGCCCGACCTGGACATCGGCGACGTGCTCAAGAAGATCGAAAAGCTCACGATCAATGACCAGACCTATGCGACCAACACCTATCCAGCCCTACCAGACGACCTGAAGCGTGCGGTAATCCACGGCGTCATGCCGGGGCAATCACCGGCCCTACTGAAATCGAGGCTGCGGCTTCGATCCCAAGGAGTGAAGATCGTGGAAACGAGAATGCTGGGCAAGTCGGAAACGGCGCTCATCACGTTCGACGGCCCGTATATCCCGCAGTGGGTCATCTACCGCTCCGGAGAATTCAAGACCTACCCATATCGTCCTACGAGACAGATCTGCTACGTGTGCGGAGAGCAAGGCCATCGTTCGGACGTCTGTCCAACGCCGAACACCAAACTCTGCAGGACGTGCGGCACACACGACCCACCAGAAGGCCACCCGTGCAAGGCCAAATGCATGGTGTGCGAAGGCGACCACGTCACCAGGGAGTGCCGTCGACGCCTCAAGACTACTGACGAGCTCCGGGGCAGCACGACCGGCGGCCGGCAATCCCGGAAACAACAATGGCAGCAGCAGCCGCAGCAGCAGCAGCAGCAACAACAACTGACGCATCAGCAACAACCGCAGCAGCAGCAGCGGAACCCGCACCTGAGTCGAGAGCGCCGACCCAGGTGGCTTAGCTCGGAGCGGGACCATGGCCGCTCCTCGAGCCGAGGCCCTAGCACCGTGCGAGATCGCAGCCAGAGCCGATACAGGGATGACTCTTTCCCGCCGCTCAACCGGTCAACGGCCAAGCCGAAGCAGCAGCAGCAGCAGCAGCCGCCGCAGAAACAACAGAAGAAGGGCGGCGTCAAGGTGAGCTGGGGAGCGGGCTCTCCAAACCCACTGATTCCGCACTCGGATCAAGATAATATTACGCGTAACTCGAAAGAAATTAAAGCACTAAGAGAGGAGAATGCACATCTCCGAAAAAAAATCGATGACCTCATTAAAGAGATGCAGGCTCAGAGAACAGGGCACGTACCGCGCTCCCCGACCCCGGCGGCCGAAGTGCAACGATCTCCAACCCCCTTAGCAGTGAACCCCGAAGAATTAAGAGCTTTCATGCAGCGCATGGATGATTTCATGATTCGCACCGAAGGACAGTTCCGCCAAACTCATGCAAGATTAGATGCCATGCAGGTCCAACTCAACCTGTCAGAACAGAACGTCACATTACTACAGCAAAAAGTTGCGTTGCAGGACCAACGTTTCCGCAGCCACGTCAAAAGTCAAAATAAGCAACGAATAACAAACGAGGTCCGGGACAGGCTCATACACGAGCTCCGTTTCGGAACTGAAGGCTCAAATCAGAACAATGCCCAAAACCATGGCTAAACAAACTCCACTTGAAATCTGGCAATGGAACTGCAGGGGGTACCGCCAAAAGCAGGGACTCCTAATGCAGTTTTTACATACGCAAGGCTCCACACCCGATATAATAGCTTTACAGGAAACTAACACGACACCGTCACTCAGGGGATATACGTGCTACGATAGCGGACGCACGGCAACCTTGGTCAGCAAAAAGTTGGTAGCCATAGCCCATGACCCAATTCCCAACACCAAAATTGAACACTTAGTGACGGAAATTATTCCCAAAAAGAAGCGTAAGGAAAAGAGTGTCTTTATCGTAAACCTCTATAGCCCGCCTCGCCAGCGGGACGCGAATTTTGATACACTCTTTCTAGGGGCCAGCAAACTTGCGAAAAGCAACTCGTTGCTCATTGTAGGCGACTTCAACGCTCGCGGACAGCAATGGGGATACCCCACTAATAATCACAAAGGTATACAGGTCGAGGACGCGGCGGAAGCGATCCAATGTACCCTCTTAACAGACAAACTTCAACCCACGCGCCTTGGCACTTCGATCTGCCCGGATACGTGTCCGGACTTAACGTTTGTCAGAGGAGTGAAGCACGCAACGTGGGAGAATCTGCTGGAGAATCTAGGCAGTGACCACTATATCCTGAAGACCACGATAGCAGCCACCAACATCAAGCGCAAGCTCGGCACAGCCAAGATCACCAACTGGCCGGCTTTCCGCAAGGCTTGCGCGGACCTGGAAGGGGGGATTACTTCCATAGATGATTGGTGCCAACAACTTAAAGACATCCAGAAGCGGTACACTCAGGAAGTGGATCGCACCGAGCAAACACCAGAGGTGGACCCTCGGCTCATCAGGCTATGGGAGGCACGTCGAGGACTCACCAAGCGCTGGAAGAAGCAGCGCTTTAACAGGAAGCCCAAGCTCAAGATCGCAGAAGTCACCAAGATAGCGGAGTAGTACGCGACCCAACTGGCCAGGCAGAGCTGGCAGCAGTTCAGTAGCTCCCTGGACGGCACCCTCAGCGCGGCGAAAACGTGGCGTATACTCAAGACCCTCCTCGACCCTACCCAAACCAGGGCCGAAAGCGGGAAAGCTATCCGCAGACTCGTCCACACCTTCGAGGGTACGGAAGAGGAACTGCTAGATAAGGCCAAAGAGAAATGCTACGGCACGACCTTGCCTGCGGCATACGCGAAACCATACCTGGGGAAACCGAACACCCACTTAGACAGGCCGATCACCAGGGAAGAAGTGTTCGCTGCCATAAAGGCATGCACGCGCAACACTGCGGCGGGAGCAGACAAGATCCAGAACGCACTCATACGCAACCTCAGCGACGAGGCGGTCGACCAACTGACCACCTTCCTCAACGGGCACTGGGCCGCAGGAACGGTTCCTGAAGAGTGGAAGCATGCAGAGGTCGTAATGATCCCCAAACCGGGTAAGAAACTCCAGATCGAAAATCTCCGACCTATCTCACTCACCTCCTGCATAGGCAAGCTCTACGAGCGAGTCGTTACTCGGAGGCTCCAAAGCTACATGGAAGACGAAGACCTGTACCCCCACAGTATGTTCGGCTTCCGAGCCCACCTCTCCACCCAGGACGTCCTCTTACAACTCAAAGAGGAAGTCCTCACCAACGTCCCGAGCGTAGGCGAGAACGTGGTTATGGCCCTCGACATCAAAGGAGCCTTTGACAACGTTAGCCACACGGCTGTAATGGAAGGACTTGACAACCTCCACTGCGGCGAGAAGATTCACAGCTACGTGAAGGCCTTTCTCTCCAACCGCACTGCAACAGTTGGGCTCGGAGACCTTCGCAGCGCTAAATTTTCGACCCCCAACAAAGGCACACCTCAAGGGTCCGTCATCTCGCCACTACTTTTCAACGTGGCCATGATCGGCCTCGCGAGACAACTCGAGAAGATCGAAGGCATACAGCACGCAATATACGCTGACGACGTCACGGTCTGGGTTACCACTGGGTCGCTCGGCCAGAAAGAAGAACGACTGCAAGCAGCGGCTACCTGCGTGGAAGAATATGTCAGTGCACGAGGCCTCGCCTGCTCCACCGAAAAATCAGAACTCCTGCGAGTCCACAAAGGGAAACACAAGGAAGGGTCCCTCAATGTCTCCCTCGAAGGACAGCTAATTCCCGAACGAGACAAGATACGAGTCTTGGAAATGTGGCTGCAGAGCAACCAGCGATGCGGCCATACGCTCGGCCTTCTCAAGCAATCGACCACTCAGGTCGCCATAATGATCACGCGCGTGTCGCAGAAGCGGAGCGGCATGCGAGAGGGGGATACCCTGCGCCTGGTTCAGAGCCTGGTGGTCAGTCGCGTGGGTTACTCCCTCCCGTACTTCAACCTCAACAAAGGAGAAGTGGATAGTGCAGATACCATACTCCGCAAAGCTTACAAGACTGCCCTGCATCTACCAATGAACACCTCCAACGAAAAACTACTGGCTCTTGGAATTCACAACACCTTCGAAGAGATCAAAGAAGCCGAACTGGTCACGCAGTTAGCTAGGCTCCAGCAGACTCCTACGGGGCGCTCGCTCCTTAGGCGACTGGGGCTAGGCCGAACTGCGGAATTCGAGAATCGTACTGCGAGCATACCGGACGCAATTCGCCAGACGCTAAAGGTTCGCTCCCTTCCCCGGAACATGGACCCCAACTTGCATGCGGCCCGTAGGGCAGCCCGGGCGAGGTATGTACAACAAAATCTAGCTACAAAATCCACAACGGTATACACGGACGCGGCTCCGTATACAGGAAGCTCACATAACAGCACAGTGGCGGTAGTTATTGATTCGAACTTAAAGGAATTAGCTAGCGCCTCAGTGAGGGATTGCACGGTAACCGAAGGGGAGGAGCTGGCCGTAGCTCTAGCGGTGGTAGCCGGTTATCGAAGCAACATGTCCCTTACCATCCTTACAGATTCGAGAGAAGCGTGCCGTAACTACATGAACGGCCGCATAGGTCGCGCCGCGCTCCGGCTCCTCCAGAGCGCGACCCCACCAAAAGTCACACATAGCATTTACTGGGTGCCAGGACACACCGACATAGCCGGGAACGAACGCGCCGACGAGGTAGCTCGAGGGTATACGAGCCGAGCTTCCTCCCAATCGGACGATCTACCCGACCGAGTCAGCCCTACGTACTCAGACATTCTCAACTACTATAAGGGGGTACGGATCCGCTATCCGCCGCCTCATCCTGATCTAAATCAACTAGAGGCAGTGTATTGGCGAAGATTGCAGACAGGAACATTCCCAAACCTGCATATCCTTAGCAAGATTTACCCGACGCAACATAGGGATACTTGCCCGTGGTGTGGTAGCAAACCATCGTTGTACCACATCACGTGGGAATGCAGTAAAAACGACAACTTTCGCAAAGACCCGAGTGCAGAACAGTGGGAGAGCCGGCTCTCCAGCGGCGATCTGGGTTGCCAACAAGGTCTGATCCAGCACGCCCAACGAGCAGCGAAGCTCAGCGGTGCCCTGTAATAGGGGCACCGACCCTGTGAGAAGGAAGATGGACCTCTTCTTTCTCGTCTGCTACTAGCACCTTTCTAGAGCAATAAAAGTCTTTCCTACCTACCTACCTGTTGGCGGGGCGATGGAGAGTGCTCGGCGGCGGCTCCGGCGCGTCAGCTTGGCCTTTCCAGAGCCCCGCGAAATGGCTCGCGACTAGCGTAGTGTTGCTTTCGCAACAAAAGGTTTGGTTTATGGGGTTTAACGTCCCAAAGTGACTAAGGCTATGAGAGACGCCGTAGTGGAGGGCTCCGGAAATTTCGAACACCTGGGGTAAAAGCTTGTTCCATCCATCCACTACCGAGTCTACGAATTAGCTGGAAGCTTACAAGGTCACGCAACGTATTTTCGCGTGAAAAAAAAATATTAAAAACATAGTTCGCGCGTATTAAGGCGAAAGCCTTTAATGGCTCATACTCCTGTACGTCTGTCGGCGTTACATCCAGCCCCTGGGGTGACTCATCGACGAGGATGGGTGTCCACCGAGATATGTGAGACAGTTACTGCGTAATTACTTTCCTCAAATTTTCATTTTCTTCATTACGGCCCATCTTTCTTCTTTCACTCCCACTTCCTCCCTTCATCTAAAAATTGGCGGGGGCTTAGCTTTGGTTAAGACTAGGTAATAAGTCATTATCCTCAGCATAGCCTGAGGATAATGACCCACCAACACGCTCGAGGTTTTGTCGGCCGAGCGGTGGGTTCTCGTCCAGGGGGATCCGAGATGGAGGCAGTGATTTCGTACCACGACATTACCCAATTCTACAAACTCTCTAGAAGAATCTATTCTCCCCCGCACAAGTAACTCCCCAAACACCAAGAGGCGGCTTGGAGAAGACTTCAAACCCATTCTTACCCGAACCCGTACATTTACGCCCACATCTACCCCGATCTCATAGATCCCACCTGCAAACACAGCGGTAGCACTGCCACACTCGATCATATGCTACGGGACTGCCCGGAGGATCCTCCTCCGGAAGCTCTTATAGAAGCTCCATCACCAGACGCCTGGGAAGAAGTGCTGCGCAGCTCGGACCCCGCCGTCCAGGCAGGAGCCGTCGAGCGCGCCGAAGAGGTTGCCGCCAGCTATCAGCCAACGGCCACCTGGCCCTTCAGCTAAGCATCCACGAACCCTTCTTTTCCGACAATAAAGTTTTCTCTCTCTCTCTGGGTTAAGACTGGTAGGTTGCGAAAGCAAAAGCGCAGCGCCTCCAACTGAAGGAACGCAGTGCGCCGCGTCTACAGGTCACGCGTGGCTACCGGCCGCCGCTGCGCGACGACTCAAAGCGTCTTCGGTAATTTTTTTTAATATTTTGTTTTGGATGTTGTTGCGACTGAGAGAAAGAGAACATAATCTGCATCTGGTATGACGTCACAGTGGCAGTAGCGCCACAGGTGCACAGCGCGGCAAACACACACCGTAACTGCAGCCGGGCTCTCTGAAGGAGCGAGTTGGTCGCCCATAATCTACAGCTGGTAGGACGTCAGAGCGGCAGTAGCGCCACGGGCGCGCGGTGCGGCGTAACTGCAGCCGGGCTATCTGAAGGAGCGAGTTGGTCGCCCATATTCACTCCGCTAAAAGAAAAGCGTAACTGCCGCCGGGTCACGCGAAGGCTTGAAAGTGCGAGCTTTCGCAATAAAAACGGATGACAAGTGTCCACCGAGGTATGACACAGTTACTGCGTAATTTCCTTTTCTCGAATACAAATTTCATTTCTTTCATTACGGCCCCTCTTTCTGTTTCTTCTTTCACACCCACATCCTCCCTTCCTGTACGGTGCGGTTCGGGTGTCCACCGAGCTGACAGAGAATTACTGCGCCATTTCCTTTTCTCAAGCGTTGCGTTCAGGCGTTCCGTGGACTCCCTGGCAGCGCTACAACCTGCTTTCGCGTTCCACTCCTAAAGGCGAAGCTTAAGCGTCATTTATTAGCAATAAGTGTTTAGTAATTAATCACTAATTAGCCATTCATTAATAAAATTGTCATTGTTTAGTAATTAGTACTTAATTAGGATGACGGCATCCAGTGGGTCACCAGTGTCACAGAGGCAGTCAAAGTGGTGTGGAAAACGCTTTCGCCTCCACGCACTTTAGACAGTCAAAGTGTTTCCTGAATTTTTACATGTGTCCGTCCGTGCTTATTACGGCTCGTCGCGGTTGCATCTTAATACCCTGAGCGTAAGCCATTGCTACCTTTTCCCTTCGAGGCGCTGCCTCCTCAGCATGTATTAAGGCGAAAAAGCCTATAACGCCTCATACTGTCGTTAGCAGCCATGTCGGCAGATGTGTCCGCATTTCGGTTACGTGCCTTACATGGGCATATACAAATCATTACTTAATCGATGGCATTCAAATGATATCGGAACGCGATTAAAGGCATTTTATGATAATTGCGTGATAATTATGACTAATTGAGTAATAATAGTGAATAAATAAAACCGAGTAGGAAATTGGTCGAGTTGGGGAATCGAACCAGGGTCTCCGGAGTGCGAGACGAGGACGCTAACCACTCCGCCATGCCAGCTCGATGGTTTGGAATGAAGAAAGGCGCATCTAGTGAATATGATGTCTTCGTTCACTCCCATCTTCCTCCCTTCCCGTTACGGCGAGGTTCAGGGGTTCATCGAGAATATGCGAGAGATACATTTCCTTTCCTCAAAAATTGGCGGGGGCTTAGCTTTGGTTAAGCCTGGTAGGTTGCAAAAGCAGTGGGAAGAGCGCGGCGCGCCGTGCCAAGCGGCCGCCGTTACCTGGTATGACGTCATGCTATATAAAGCCCCTTGATCAAAGGGCTTTAATGCTATAACGTCACTAGCGCCTCTGGCGGGAGGAGCACGGCGCGCCGTGCCAAGCGGCCGCCGTTACCTGGTATGACGTCATGCTATATAAAGCCCCTTGATCAAGGGGCTTTAATGCTATAACGTCGCTAGCGCCTCTAGCGGGAGGAGCGCGGCGCGCCGCGCCAAGCGGCCGCCGTTATCCGGCGGGCCGAGTTGGTATACCCCGTTTCTCGCTCCTGGTATGACGTTACCCTGTGACGTCACTAGGCATGGTATGATGTACGGGGTCATTGTAAAGGTCAAACGTGCCAAGTGGCCGCCGCTACGCGAAAGGCCGTTCTTGGGAGTAGTATTGCTTTCGCAATAAAAACCAATTTACCAACGAGCAAGGCGTACAGCCGAACGGGCGATGGCGTTCTGTGGACTCCCTGGCAGCGTTGCAAGACGCTCTCGCGTTCCACTCTTACAGGCGAGGCTTATCATCTTAACCACACATCAGTGACACAAGCAGCAACACCGTGCTTGAGGTTTTCGCTTTACCGCACTTTAGGTCAGCAAAGTGCCCCCCTGAATTTTTGGACTTAAGAATACTATGGTTTCAGCTGGCAAAAGACCTATTCCTTGTAGTCCCACAAATGAGCACCATTGTGTGCGAGGGATCCCTGTGCTAAGAACACCAAAGCTCACCTGTGTTGCTTTTCCTACGTTGCATTTCTTTTGAAGCGAAAGCTTCATTACGGTACCTCGGGCTTTCTTCTTGGTAAATTGATAAATTCTTTTTTTTTTAAGAAAGGAAATGGCGCAGTATCTGTCTGAGACATATCTCGGTGGAAACCTGCACCGCACCGTGAAGGAAGGGACGAGGGTGGGTGTGAAGGAAGAAAATATTGCCGACGATTACGTTAATTCCTAATGCGAAATTTGAGCGCAGCTCCTCAGCTGTTTCGACTTTTCGATAGATTGGGGCATCGAATCCGAGCAAGACATATATGTACAATTACAGACAACCTGTTATTTTTCAAACATTTTCCTTCTTCAAGAAACACTCCACTAACAGTTCTTGATTGTCATGAAGGAAGCTTCGTGGTCGGAGAAATCATCATCATCATCATCATCATCAGCCTGACTACACCCACTGCAGGGCAAAGGCCTCTCCCATGTCTCTCCCATTAACCCTGTCCTTTGTCAGTTGCCGCCACTGTATCCCCGCAAACTTCTTAATCTCATCCGCCCACCTAACTTTCTGCCGTCCCCTGCTACGTTTGCTTTCTCTTGGAATCCACTCCGTTACCCTTAAGGACCAGCGGTTATCCTGCCTTCGCATTACATGCCCTGCCCAAGCCCATTTCTTCCTCTTGATTTCAGCTAAGATGTCATTAACCCGCGTTTGTTCCGTCATCCACTCCGCCCCCTTCCGATCTCTTAACGTTACACCTATCATTTTCCTTTCCATAGCTCGCTGCGTTGTTTTTAACTTAGGCTGAACCCTCTTGGTTAGAACCCTCTTCTATAGATGGATATATATGCTCGACTTTCTGCACCAATGCCCCAGCTGTGGGAGGCGTTACGAGCGCTAGGAACGGGATGTTCTCTCGCTTCAGTGGTAAGAAATTCCTGTTTGTCTTTATATCTACATTAAAGTCCCCATCCACCCTGGCAGGTGAAAGTTAATGGTTGATTGCGAGAGTTCGCTCCCCGTTGTCAGCGCTAACGCATGCAGCCCACATCTCTCTCTCATCACCCCACGTGCCTATAAGCACGATTCAGGCAATTCAGGCGTCCAATAACCCAGGGAGCCAGTTATGCGTACTTCCTTTCCTTAAACTGATCGGAGTGTAAAAATTCAGGGGGGCACTTTGGTGACCTAAATTGCGGTGAGGCGAAAGCCTTAAGCGCGGGGTTGCTGCTTGTGTCACTGACGCGTTGCTAAGATGTTAGGCTTCGCCTCTAAGAGTGAAACGCGACAGCGTCTTGCAAAGCTGCCAGGCCAGGAAGTCCATATAGAACGCCAGCGCCCGTTCGGTTGTAAGCCTTGCTCGTCGTAAATTGGTCTTTGAGGAAAAGAAATGTATCTGTCTCTCATATCTGGGTGGACACCTAAACCTCGCCGTAACGAGACGGGAGGAAGATGGGAGTGAACGAAGAGACAGTATTCACTAGACGCGCCTTTGTTCATTCCAAACCATCGAGCTGGCATGGCGGAGCGGTTAGCATGCTCGTCTCGCACTCCGGAGACCGGGGTTCGATTCCCGAACTGGACCAATTTCCTACTCGGTTTTATTAATTTATGTGGCCTGACTAGAAGGGTTAATTAGGCTAATTGGGCAATTAAGCAATTAACTGAACTCAGTCCCACTTACTTGGAGCATCACTATACGATCCCTTTAATTGGTTGCATGGTTACTAGCCAAAGTACAATTGGCCCTGTTCGAAATTCGCACGACTGTTTCGACCAATTGAATTTCGCCTCCATCGAAATTCGACCCCCGCGGCCGGGATCGAATCCGCGTCTTTCGGGTCAGCAGCCGAGCGCCGTAACCACTGAGCCACTGCGGCCGCTTACGTAAAAGCTAAGGCCACGTGAAGATATTCATAAACATCCCTTATATCCTCATGAATGCATGAAATGAAAATGAACTCACCTCAATCACGGCGTAGCCGCCTCATTGCAGAAGCAAACGGGTGCACTGAAACTGGCGGTGGCACACGCAATTCCTCATGGACACTGCCGTTCAGGGGCGGCGGACGCCATAGCACGCGGGGTTCGGTCGAAGTCCTACCCTCGGCACTGCACGATGTGAAGGTTCTGGAAGGTCATAAGCGCCGAATAACGACTCACTACAAGGACGAGCAGGTGGCGCGCAGCCTCCCTGTTCTGTTAGCTTTGTCACCGGTATTGAAGGTCACTTTTTCAAGGCGAGAAACCTGCAGGAGGACGGATAAACCTGCAGCACGCGGGGGCGCAGTCAGTCGCTTTTCGGGGCAGGCTTTGCTGCACCAGCTGACGGAAGAGGCGGTGCAGGTAGCGGGATGCGGAAAGCGGTGATGAGGAGAAAGGGAGAGGAGGCTGGGGTGAGGGAAATGTTCCATGCGCCGCTACAGTACACCTTTTGGCTTTGTGTTTTTTGTTCGTTTTTCTCAATTTACTTTCCTTTTTCCGTTCGGCAGCGGCTCGTAATACCTGACAGGCATTGCCCTGAGCACAGGAGGTGTGAGAAGGGCAGTGGGAAAGGGCAGTTCGGGGCTTACGAGCCCCGCCCCCTGTAGCGATCGGGCAGCCCCGCACCACGACGCCGCCACCCCATTGGACGAGCGGGCGCAGGTTTGCAGAGGAGAGGAGGGGCTGAGCTCTGGAATCGAAAAGGGCGGCAGCGGATCCCCGACGGTCCGCAAATTCGTCGAGCCCCGCCTCGATCGGATTCCCTCCTTTCACTCTCTCGTGCCCGTATACTACAACCTTCGTTTACTCCCTGCTGGTACCTTCCCTCCCCTCTTCCTCCCCTTCCATCATTTAGTTTTCTCGTTTTGTGTTCTGATCCGTATTTGTGCATCTATCATGCCCATGGAAGCGCCATCGGAGCAGCTCCCGTGTATGCATGTGTCTTTAACGCGCTTCACGCGAGCTGTGTAAAGCCAAGTTCCGTTGACCGTCAGTGCGCGGCTTCGAAAGCCTCGGGTCTCTGCCAGCGATTTTAGACGCACTTGGAGTAATATGAGACCTTTCACGGTTTGTTGGCACCACCGAACTGGACTCTACAGCTGCCGACAGGCAATCAGGAATACGACCGTGCCCATATAGGGGGGAAATTATGGCGTGGGGGGGGGGGGGGGGGGGGGGGGGGAAGGCCGAAAATTAACACGTCATGCGCCCTTACCCTGAACACGTTTTTTTTTTTATTAAAGCACCGCACTGGCCCATATCTTGCTGCAAATGAAGCTTTAAAAAAAGCTAACGATTAATACAAAACTGTCCTCCCCCTCCGTCCACCCTACCCTCCCTTCCACGACAGGTCCTTCAAAAAATCTGTCCGCAAAGCCTTGCCTGTGCCCAAGCATCGTATATTTGCTCGGCAAAGTAATTCAGGGAATAAAACTAGTCAATTTGGTTAATAATCGATAGTAAGGATACTGCGCTACCACGCATGCCTCAAGTAAAGATGTTTGGTTTCGAGATAGTTCTTTGTCGGGAATATTTTTATCGTGGCAAGCCAAAACCAGTATGGAAAAGCGACTTAAAAGTCAAAAGTGGAATCGTAACCTTCGCAGAAGGATAGCAAGGCACAACAAAGAGATAGAGGAATATGCGCTCAAACTTTCTAGGCAAAACTGGGAATCGCTATGCGACAAAATGGACGGGAATATAAGTCTGGCTCGCACATGGAGTTTACTCAGATACCTCCTAGACCCTGACGGATGTAAAACGGCCCAGAGGCAAAACCTCCAAAAGATCCAGCATAAACATGAGGGTACAGAGCAAGAGCTGCTCGATGAGATTCGATCTAAGTACATAGGGGACACCGAGAAGGTACCTCTGCATGGTTACTGTGGGATACCCAACGATCGCTTGGACGAACCCATTACTGAATCCGAAGTGCGAGCAGAGCTTGCTAGATTAAATACTAATTCAGCGCCCGGACCGGATGGGGTAAGCAACAAATTGCTCAGAAATCTCGACGACAACTCTATAACAGCACTCACTGCCTACATGCAGAAATGTTGGGAGGCGGGTGAGATTCCTAAGCAGTGGAAGTCGGCTAAGGTGGTACTTATTCCTAAACCGGGGAAACCTTTGTCGATCGAGAATCTAAGGCCTATATCCCTAACCTCCTGTGCAGGGAAATTGATGGAGCATGTAGTGCAGACACGTCTCAACAACTACATGGAAGACCACCATCTTTATCCTATCTCCATGGTGGGATTCAGGTCTCATCTCTCAACGCAGGACGTGATGCTGCAACTAAAACATGAAAT